>NC_069729.1:3752522-3855022 GCF_027358585.1 Pangasianodon hypophthalmus
CACACACGCACACACACCTAGGGGCAAATTAGAGTTCTGCAGAATATTAATGTAACTGTCCAGTTCTCATGCCACTCCAGCAGTGTCTGATCCTCATTTCAAGATGTACACTTCTCGCTTCTTCGACCGTCCGATTTTGTTTCTTTATTCTCGTTGGCTGTATTTACATGCAATGATTTTATTGTTAATAGGAATGTGTATCAGATTCTGAATGAACAGTTTACATGCAACCTGCAATGTGAAAGATGTAAGACTAGGTGAGGGGAAAAAATACAGAAAAATGATTTAATATGAGAAAGTATGGTTACACATACGTTTAAAGGTTTGAAATGTTTAATCTTTGAAGGTACACAATTATTTTGAAGTAAAAAGGAATTTAGTACACAAATTAGAAGTCAAGTTTTTTTCTTTTTTCAATCTTTTTCCACTTGAACCTGTAATGGTTTGCCTGACTCGGCTTGTATGAAAAGTCACAAAGTTTAGGGTTAAAGATCAGTAACATCCATGAAATCAAAACACTTCACCACTGTTTGTTTGTATTCATTAGAATTTTTCATCAGATCATTTTAAAATATACTTTTTAAACTAATTAATGAAATGCAATTACAGGATAGTTCTTGCAGTATGGATTTTAATTTACTTTAAAAAAAAATCTAATAAGATTAGAAGTGCAGAAAAATGTATTTAAGTCATTAAAGACTTGTAACATAGTAAAAGATGAAAAAAGAAGGTTTTTTCATGGAAAATGTAATTAAGCATACAACTTTTTATTTCCAAAGTAAAGTAACTTAATTTTATTCACATGAACAGTTACAGTTGTTAGAAGCAATCAGGCTTCATAGCCATTTTATTTGATCTTGAAGGTAATTTTTCCCCTAGAAAAAATTACTTTCACATTTTGAAATATCTTCTGGTAAGGTGATTCAGTTTTTTGGCAGATCCTTGCACACTGATCTCTACAAAGCAATGCTGATGAGATTTACATGTGCTTTTGGATAGAGGGAGTGAAAGAGAGGCAGACAGGAGCAGAGAGAGGAATGAAAAGACAGCTAAGTACAGGAGGGAGAAGAGAAGCGCAATACATGACCGAATGTCTCTTCTGTGATTATTTGCAGTATTTGTTCTGCCAACCTGCTTGACCTGCATTTGACCACAAACAGGAACAGAATAAAAGAGAAGAAGAACATCTGCTGCTTTTGATCCACACCAGCAGCGGCTCCTGTATAAAGGAGGCCGTTTGATTTCCCCATGAGCACGCACCGGTGCTGCGAAACACTCAGTGCTACCTTAAAATCCGCCTCTGCGTGTTCATCAGGATCCTCAGTGCACACAATGTGAGTGAAGTGGGGACAGGAAGAAAGAATTAATAACAGATCTGTCTTCCAAACCACCAACGCAGAGACTAGCTGCCAAGTTTTCACAAGAACATCCGTTTATTCAATTAGGCCTCTTTATAACCAATAACTCTCACTCACTCTCTGCCATCTCTGTATTTCTCCCTCATTCTACTTACACTTGCTCTAGCTTTCCCAGAATTCCTCAAAACCCATATTTCTAAAGATCACAAGCAAGTTTGTCTCAAGATCTACAAGCAAGAGCTCCCTTCCTTGCTATTATCTTAGCATGTCCTAATTTTCTACAGAAGTGTCCAAAGTTTAAGTTAGATCTGATCACACAAGTGAACTGAACCAAATAATGTAAGAGTCAGATGTTAGCTAACTTGCTGGCAAATACGCGTACGCGTTTAAATTATACAATATTATACTTAGCTGAATGTTAGCTAACTTGTAAGTGAACTCTGCTAGCTACTTAACATCAGAAAACTATTGCTAAAGAGGTAACACTAACATTAGCAAAACTAACTACTAAGTGATAACTCTAACATTGCCGACTATTATATTGTGTAACTAAAACCAGTCATTTCTGCTAACCAGAACGTGATGCCGAAGAAATCACTACATGTCTACCATTAACTGTGTCCAAATCGCATACTTGCGGTCAACAAGGCTCTAGAGTTTCCCATTTCTACACGTAGAGTTCCAAAGGATGAGCAGAAATGCCACTATGTATGAAATAAAACATAACAGGACATGCTGTTATATAGGAAAAAAACGACAACAATAATCAATGGTGTGTTGCTATTACACATTTTTTTAATGTGGACTCCCTGTGTTAGTTGTTACTACTACAGAAATGATATCGTATTAGAAGGAGTGCATTACAACTGTGTTTCGAATTACTGCCCGAGCCACTGTGATAGAAAGTTAAATCAACACCTTCTAACCAATCAAGATCGAGAATTCAACATATGGTATAATCATCTTTAATGCTCTATTTTGGATGATCTTGCAATATCTGCAATATGCCGTTCCCAGGCAATATCTTGACATGCCAGGTCTTAAGGACCTTTCTAAAGTCTAACATTTACCACCCCAACATGAGAACTCATTCATTCATAACTAAATCAGCTTGGCTTGAGTGGAGCCTAATGAATTTTCAATCATGAGATAACGCTGTCCATAAATATGACTGCCTTTTTTTGACTGGCTTCTGGTGTGCTACACTCTTTTGTTCTCAGATGGTTCTCATATATACAAATAAGAGCTTCTTGTTCTGAACTGGTTCTACAGATAAAAGACAGAGCAAACAGAGAATGTTAATAATTTCTTTAGCAGTCAATGAAATCCTAATGTTCCTTGGTTGTCTAAAAGATGGACTTGTTCACGTTGTCACGCGTAAGACAAAAAGATGGGACTAATTAACACCCACCATTATAAAATAAACTGGATCCAGCGTGTGAAAGCTGTGCTTTGGCTTCCATGGCGTCTTACTCTCTCAATTTTCAAGGTTGACACCTTTGATTGGACATTCCCGACTTGCAGCCTAACATCCGGTCTTTGTTTGTGCACACACTCG
Organism: Pangasianodon hypophthalmus; assembly: GCF_027358585.1. NCBI lineage: Eukaryota > Metazoa > Chordata > Actinopteri > Siluriformes > Pangasiidae > Pangasianodon > Pangasianodon hypophthalmus. The sequence goes on from NC_069729.1 coordinate 3,755,439, forward strand.
ACATTTATTATTTCTAACTAACAGCAAATGGATTTCTTCAGAGTTATGAACCGCATGAGATGTTTTTGATTCTCGGAGTAAAGAATCAATGATGGATTTGGACTGGATATTGTTCATAGTGGTTGACTGTGTAATAGTGGGTGCCATAAAATTCTATAAAAACTGTAGTTATTGCAAAGTTTTTACCTACAATAAAATGCCTGAGTAACTCAAAACACAAGAAGGCACCACATTTTTTGTCTTCTAATGCCATACTTAGGGTTAAAGCTTTCAAAGTTATAGTTTTCCCAGGAGGCAAGTGGTGCTGTATTGTTATCTGGAAAGAAAGCCTGTATTTGCTCAACATTTCAGGCTCTACCAGTTTGCTCTGGCAGGTCATGTCTGGCTTGAAATGTGTCGGTGTGCTTCACGTCTGCATCCGACCTTAAAGTGGAAAGAGGTTAGAGAAAAACAGTGTTTCTTTGACTCTGTACCTAAAATGTACAAGGCACCATTCAGTCTCCTGTATCCTAGTGCACATGTCTGTACATTTTTTCTCTGTATATGATGCTGAATTTGGAATATACTGTATTTCAACAGAGGTTTAAAAAAAAGTCATCAATAAATTGTCTTCTATTAGACAGCTAAATATCCAACAGCAAATTCTCAGCAAACGCATGGAAATAGGTGCTCTACTCTCATGAGACCAAAACTGAACTGTTTGGTCTTGGCACAAAGCAGTACATTTGGCGCCCTGACAACACTATCACCACAATGAAGCATGGTGATGGTAGCATCATTTTGAGCGTTACCCTTCGTTGGTTGGTTCTTGATTCTCTAACGTAATGCCATTCTTACTGACACTTGTTGGATTTAATTGTGCTCTGTGGGATGTTCAAAGTTTAGGATGTGTTTAATTATAATCAAATGCTGATTGATACTTTTCCAGAACTTTGTCCTGGACTTGCTTTGATAGCACCTTGGACATCATGATGCTGTTTGTTTAGGTATGTTCTCTAACAAACTCTCTGAACGTGTGTGTATATACTGGGATCACATGACACTATAACTGCAAACAGGTTGACTCCATTCAATTAATTATTTGACTTTTGATGGCAACTGGTTGCAACAGAACTGATTTAGAGGTTTCACACAGCGTGACAGGCGTGAATACTGATGCGATCATAACTTTTAACTCTATTTGTAAATGATTTTGCAAACTGTATTGATTTTCCAACCACTTGGAGTAGATTCATAAAATATAATCCCCATTAAGTCCATTTCCTTTCCAGGTCATAACACTACAATTTGTTGAAAAGTACAAGGGGCACAAATACTTATCCAAAGCATAGTATATAACAGAAAATATAGTAGGGTTTTCCCAGGCCACCACACATATGCTTCCTTGTGGTTGGTAATTAGACTTTACCAAACGCATTCTGAACAGTTTTCCTCTTCATTAATGGTTAGAAAACACTAAAAAGGTTAACACTAAGGTTAGGGGTTTCTAAGCACTCTTTGGTATTTGTGTGTACATGTGCACTCTGTGTGAAATCACAAAAAATGAATCAGTGAGGAAACTCAAAGTGAAGAGAACATTCCTCATAAACTGATGATTACGATTTTCACGTGAACTCGAATGCTCTTTCTGTCCTACCTCAACTGGATTTGTTAATCAACACATCCTGTAAGGTAAGCGCAAGAACTAACAGTTTGTCAGGGAAGTCACCATCACATCCAGATGAACATCCATATGAACACACGTTTCCTTTGAGCTTCACAACAGCAACTGTCTCATATCCAGGACTCGAATGCAAGTTCTTGGAAACAAGATTTGACAAAGGAGAGATGTTCAAATGGGTGTGTGTGTGTTTTGGCTGCCTGTTTAATGGTGTATGCTGGTTTATGGTGTGTATTTGTATACGTGTGTTTTTGTGTAGGACTTGCTAGCTGCTAATATACACATGTTTTTCCAGAGGCTTCAAGTAATTATTAATAGCTCCAAGACCTCATTAGCTGAGTGTCAGATGGGGGAAAAAAAATTCTGTTTTTGTTATATTTGTAATAAGTTGTTTTTGGCAAGGCTACAATGATGAAAATAACGAGATTGCCTTTTTAGGTAGAGGTTTGCTCCAACTGCTGCACTACCCAATACACTCATTATCAGACATAATATGGAACTATTTTAAATGACCTCAATGTAAAATGGTATCACATCGCACTTACCAGATCCAGTGGCATGTAGACATGCATACACACTTCTTGGATCTAATTTCATACTGGCTGGATTCTTCCACAAGCACATAATCTGAATCATTTCATTCCATTTGTGACCTGAACTGTAACAGGTAATTTGGAACAAAGTCATGGGTGTCCCATTGGTTTTTGAAGAATGTCACAGAAATTTAAAAATTTAAAATTCTGTAACAAACTTAGTCTCCTCACAGGACTGCTGTTTGACAGCTGCCATGATGGACAGAGTCCATTCTGAAGCAAAGTCACACGCATGGATCGTAAACGAAACGTGACTATTCTTCCATATATTCCATTTATCCATTAATTATTAAGAACTTTATCCACCTCTTTCGACTGGACAAAGATTTCATTCATCTTCCAGTCAGTTTAACCACTGGGGTGGACAAAGCCTATGTCTGAGCTTGTGGTTTTTAATTTGCAGTTGCTCGGCAGACAAGAAGGTTCAACAACCAGTGAAACCTTTTTAAACGGCTCCTAGTAATAATGTCCGAAACGTTGGCCAAAGTCATCAGCTGAATTAGTAATGCATTTCTTGATTGTACATGATGTACTGTAACTACTGAATCACTGTTCTTCTGAAATAACTGAAGCGTAATAACGTTCTACCAACTTCCGGGACCGCACATTAGTCACATGGCGCGTTGCCATAATACTTTAGACTATTACTGGTAGAAGGTGTAGTTGGCTTACTAAAGCATGTTGGCTTAAAGCCGAGTTTTCTTATCAGAGTAAAGGTCAAGATGATTGGAAGGAGGAAATGGTTGAAGATCAGTGGGAAGGGTCATTTTAGAGCTCTGTTCTGTCTCTTCCATCAGAAAATCCTTATTTTTTTTCCCCACAGACAGAGAGAGGCCAGACAAAGTGAACACACTCAGGACTTATTCTAGCTGCTGTTTTATCAGCGGATAAGCAGCTCATGAGACATACACAGAGCAACATATCACCGCAATCTGTTTTATGTTGATTCTTGTAAGCATGTTGGCCTTCTGCTGCAAATTGCAGCCCACACCGTTGATGGTTGCCGGACTTGTGAAAGAAGTTGTTCTTTCAAATGGTTTCTGTGGCTTGAGATAAGGACGTCGAGCTCATTCTTTACTTGCATATGGATGACCAGAGGAAACTCGATACCTGATCTCGACAGCGCAGCATTAGTGGAATAGAAGTGGATGATTTAAAACATGTGATTCGTCTGGAACTTGCTGAAAAGGTCTTATTCACTTTGGTTATGGGAATGCCAGCAAAGGTTTACTCAGTGCCCTTATTCAAATAAACAGCTTTGTGAAGTGGATTTCACAAAATCAGAAGGGCATTTTCACCAAAACATTATTTACTGACTATCCTCCCATTTCGTCTGATTTAACACTGTAGAACTGCTGCCATTTTGTGGGACTGAGTGCATCAACCTCATTGTGTCTATGCTTTATAAAGAAGCTCCGTTTTCATACATTGATAATCAACTGCCCTATTATACCTCACTATACACATCTTCAATCAGAAAGACTTTAGTCATCACATATACGTTACAGTAAAATTTTTCTTCTTTGCATACCCAAGTAAGCTGGGGTCAGAGCACAGGGTCAGCCATGATGGTACCCCTGGAGCAGACAGGGTCATGGCACCTAATATTGGCAGCTTGGTAGCTTAAACCCCCACCTTCCTCAGCTTGAACCTTTAACCACTGATGCCATGTCATTATGCCTCATAGCTATAGCTATGTTGGCTAGCTGGGAAGTTTATCAGCAGTACATATTGCTAACATTAGCAAATGTTATCTGATATCGACATATCCTCCCTATAACAGATTTTCTCCTCAGGATGAAACAGTCTGAGATCCGCTCAGCTTTTGCACAACGTGTTTTGTCAGATTAATTAGCAGTATGGGGACCGCAAGAGAAAAATCATGTGACTGTGACACTACAGTTTACAGTTACAGTGACCGAAATGATACGATAGGATCATTACATTTATGCATCTCTAGGGCAGGGTTTGGAGTGGATAGTTGTGAGTTCAGATCTTGTGCCTACCAGAAATCCCCTGGTATGCCCTTGAGCAAGATCCCCACTCCACAGCTGCTCGATCCAGCTGTGTGGATTGTATTTTGCACATTCTGCAAGTAACTTTGGATAAACTCATTGACCACTAGAGTTATCATCTAGTAGCTTATATAAGCAACCAGTTTGGTGGCTTGAAGGCATCTTTACTTACTATCTGTTTCTCGGGAACAGCAGTAAGAGGATGTCTAATGGCATGAAACCAATGATCTTGTGGTTACTTGGTGTTTATATTCAGCCATTTGGAAGATGCTCTTATCCAAAGGATTTTACAAAATGTGTATACAGCTGCAGGAGCAACGATATCTGTTAGCAAGAATTCATAACCTGAAAGACTATAACAAGACTGAAACAATAAATTCAAAGAGGTGAAATACGAAAGTAGCAATATAAAGGTTAAATCTAGTCCATTATAACTTCTTTGATTTGCTCCCTTTGTTGGAACTGTTAAAAGTGAAAGTCACAATTCTAATCCTAACATTGCTTGCAGTGGAAAAAAAAAAAGAAGTACACAAACCCTAGAATAAGATTGTGGACAAGACCGGGTATTTTTTAAACAAGCAGTTACTTCTTTTTTTTTTTCCCCCCCAAAGAACAGATTCTACAGTCATGCCTTATTGTTTCTGAGACCCATGAAGTTCTTTTTCGAGATTTGCTCCTCTAGGAGAAAAGTTTATGCAGAACTGTATCAGGGATGTTCCCATTCGGTCAAGGTTCCAAGTAGAACCCTTTTAGCAAGAAAGCTTTCTCTCTTATCCATTCAAAGAACCCTGTTTTTAAAGAGTGTACAGAGAAAAATCAATGACGTGTTATTCTAGATATGATCTTTTCTGGAAGGAATGGAGAAACTGGGGCCATTCGGATTGAAGGTAGCATATTCTTCCACTTGTAAGACAAGACACTGAAGCAAAAACGCCTTGATTAAGTTTTATACCACATGGTTTTCAGCCCAATTTCACAGTTGCAATTTTATTGGTCCCGAGTTGAGACCAGTGGCCAATTTAGTGCTAATGAGACCAAAGACGGGCAATATCAGAATTCTCTACACAACCCTGGATCACACTGATTGATGATGTAAGCGAATGCAAGCACCTGTTAGACCAAGCCTCTTCCCAAAAGATTTTCAAAAATCTATTAAATAAGGAAGTCAATTCAACATGGTTCCTCATACTTCTCCAAACCTTGTCATCAACTTCCAACTTTCACAGCTCTGGCAAACATTCCTGCGGTCATTCCAACCATAAGATCACTTTTTCATTAAATGTGGTTCTGATTTGGACAGGGTTCTAACCTGGGTTATAGCTGTGTAATGATCCATCACATTTTTTCTGCATACAATCTCGCTGTTTGCTTTTTCTAAATAAACACATGTATTCATGCTGGTGAAACAGAAACTCAATGAGGAAACTAGCAGAAAAGTAATAATTTCTCCATTATTGCATGCAGTACATTAATCTCTTCCCAATAAAAATAAGAATTTTCCATGCTCAGGCGAGCCTGAACACATCAGGAGCATGTCTTAACCGTGAGAAGGATGGGAAAAGGTGTGTGTGGCTCTTTCTAATCACAAACAAGCAGCAGTGCTTCCTCAAATGCTCCACACCACATCTGGAACTGTGTCCAATGCTCCAATTTCACTTCCACTCCGTGACCTGCGCTCAGAGTCAAAATAAACATGGAAAAAAAGACTCAAAAAAAGCAGGGAGGAAGAACTGAATAAGTGAGTATAATGCTCCTGAATATGGAGTTTATTTGCTAGGCTACTGGTTATGGAGCAGAGTATGATAATCAGCACTGCTTTTGAAGGGAGTAATCTGATTTTCATTCATTGGGCAGGATGGGAGGGTGCCGGTGCGATGACCACAGGGACTAGACACTGTGTCCGTATCTGAGCCGTTCCTGACTCTCCCATAAACAAAGTGACCGAACAGGACGTAATCTACATCCTTCCACTTATAGCATGTGCACGAGAACGAGGCGAAAGCCGAGCAGATAGTGGGAGAAATGGAGGGGAAAGAAGGAAAGATGAACATAAGATTAAGTTCACATAGAAGGACGGAAGGAAGGAAGGAGGGAGGGAGAAAGTCAAGGAGGTCATGTAACAAAAAGAACAAAAAGAATAAAGCAATATCAAATGTTTTATTTGCCAAATACAACAAATGAAATACTTCATCACATAATATTACAAATACTGACCATACCATTACTTGTTTCTGGAAGGAGACCATCAAGGCTGCATCTAATGTCCTTTAATGTACATTTCACACAGAAAAGTGAAAGTAGTGTACCTTTAAAACTTATAGTTCAGGCTACTTAAATTCAAAATTTGAAGGTTTGAGGAGTCAGGTTACACAAGTTCACACCTCCTAAGTTGCCAAATTGGTTTTTCAATAGCATTTACACCATTTTTGAACCCCAAGCTCTTGACTTTAAGCTGAAAAACCAATACAATATAAAAGGAAAATGCAATTTTAAAATTAAAAATAAGGAAGACTAATATGTTATATGAATGTGAAGATGGCTAGCATTGAAATAAACAGCTAATTAGGAAACTAGTATGTTGCCAGTTTATTGCTGCATGAATAGTCCTAGGTGTAATTACCACATTAATCACTGCAAATTTGGTTTAATTTAACAAAATGGCTTCCACCATAATTATTATAAAATAATGCTTATAAAATACCACTTGATGCACATTCCTATTCTTTTGCATTTTATTTGTTTATAACTTTTTTTTTTATTATTTAATGTAGCCACAAGATACTAAATCAAAGTCAAGAAATTGTTATGTGTGCACAGGATGTAGCCTATTTATCACAATTTTTGCCTGCCGTTTCGATTTCTTGAGTAAATAAAATAATTCCAATAGATGCAATACTGCTCCTTGCTCAAGCCAGTACAATGCAAAAAAAAAAAATCTAAGTTAGAAAGGTCAGAATCCTGTGTAACTGAGACATGCCTCAAAACTCTACGTCATGTGTGACACTCCCGGACAACTGTCTGTGTAACACTCAAGTCTTTAGTCACTTCTGAGGTCTGAATATTGAGCTGCAAAATTTCTCTATTAAATCCTCACTATGTACACGAAACTCAATTCTGAATACACAGCCCAGTGTCCGAGTACAACCAAAGTACAACCATAACCCTTCTAATTATGTACAATAAATATGTTTGACAGGTACACAACACTCACCTTCATCAAGTGGTGCGTTATCAGGTTACATCATTAAAGCATTGAAGAGGCACCCTTGAGGGTCTCAACTCAGTGACAAGCAATGGCAGAGTTTACCACGCTGTTTTTAGAAACAAAGTCCTAAATGGCTGGATTTTTATACCATGTTTGGGAAAATCCTCTGAAATGTAAAACAGGACACACAGCTGGATCTATTCTTTTAAATGGTACGGCTGTTAAACAACTGCTCCAGCAAGATCCCCTCTGGCCAGCGTGGCTTTCTCTAAACACGGCCTGTTCTCACTCTGAAAGTCATACTTCCTCTTGGATGTCCTCCAAACTCTATCACTATTTTGCAATTTTGTTAAAGGTTTTGGTGATATTTTTTTTTTTCCGTGGACAAGCCAAATGTTATGGCATTTTTAAGCAAGTATGGTTCTAATTTGTCCACAACCCTAACCTTGGTTACATATAAGAACACACGTATTACTGGCTACTTTCAGGACAAACACACCCTCTGTCTGGTTTTATCTGTATGCAGATGGATCCTTGCTGGTGATTAATGCAATGGGAACTCAGTAAGTGAAGTAGCAAAAAAAAAAAAAAAAAAAAATCAGTTCTGCAATGTCTGAGGTCTCGTAGTCACACGCACGGCTTATGTTCTCTGTCCAAACCCAATCGACCAACCGTGGCGTCAGGCCGAATTAAAAGGGATGAAGGTTTTCATTTTAAATAGGAAATGTAAAACATGTACCTCAGAGGGAGGCTGTGACTCCACACTGCAGATGAATGTGGACAAAACCAAGACAGCGTTAAATTAAATCTTCCTCTACTTAAAGAAAGCATTCTGGCAACCATATTTGGTGCAAACCTGAAAGAATGATTTGGAATTCAGATTTGGGGGGAAAAAAGGCTTTGAAAGGGAAAACAAACAGTGAAAAGCATCTTTATGCTTAATTTCTCCGTTTGTACTACCAAGTGTACCTGGAAAATACCTAATGTTCTGCTTGGAAATTTCACAAAAACAATAATCAATTGTAATTAGAAATAGAAAATTCATACATTTTTGGAAATCCCCTCCCTTCTTTCTTCTTGGCATGGGTGTAGAACATATTTTAGGTACAGGGAACAAGTTTTTGTTTTTAATTTTTTTCTCTTTTTTTGGCAAAAAAGTGCATGCAAATTTGGTGGGCTATTCTCTCCATGCTGACATTTGATCAGGGGATCTCTCAAGCTGTAGCCCTCCTTCCTCTGGAGAAACTGACCTACGCAATTACGCGAGATCTAAAGATGCAAGATTGTGATTTTTGAACAGAGTGCAATTTAAGAAAATTCATGAGATGTGATCTTGCCAATATGTATCATTTAGAGCTTAACTTCCAGTGACCTTTTATCAGAAATGTTTCTGAAAAGCTCACTGAGAGAGAGAATTCTTTTTGGTTGTTGTTTTTCTGGATAAGAAACTACTGGTACCGTGAGCGAAGGCCACAGTTACCTTTTAATGCTTAACAATTCGAGACTAGTTTATGGCTATAAATAAGACAATTAGAAGTGGTTATGCTTTGTTATGCACTGGTGCTTCACGTTAACACTTTGACTAGTGTCACACACTCTGAACTGATAAGATACCTGTTTTGAACTTGAGGAGACTCAACGCAATCGTCATTAATCATCTGACGTTGTTGTCAGTTTTTTTTTTTAACAAGCCATATTGTCTTCATTAAGTAGACCAAGAGGGTAAATGAAATTTGAAAAATAAATAAATAAATAAATCTGTGAACGTAAGTGAAAACTCTTCCCTATCCTTGTTAAAGTGCAGCCAGTTTTTCATACGCTGATCAGTTCTGCTGTATACTTCAAGTGCTCGGTTTGATCCATTGGAATCATTCAGCTGCTATACTTAACAATAAAAGAGAAGTTTAAATATAGATACTCTGCTCCAGTTTTTGTTTCCACCTAATTGCAAGAAGTATAAACATTCCTGTTTGTTTTTAATATAGCAAAGAAAAACCGACTTCCTTCCTTTCCATGTTGCAAGCACATCTTCAGACAAGCATCCAAACAGAATGAAGTCGTATTTACTTGTTTCCCATCTGGTATGTACGATCTTCTGATGAGTATCCAAATACAGCAAAAGACTCATAGATTTGTTCAATATGGTACTGAAAAAGATTTCATCTGAAATTAGGTTACTCAGGTTCTGCACTAGCTTAATGCTCTTAGCCCAAAACCAGTCAAGTCTCATCTGTTGTCCATTTGTGACTCATGAGTCACTACTGTAAAGAAAAAAGAATCCGTAGCAAAGCTCATACACAGTTTAAATTGGGTTTTGTATAACAGACCCAAAGAAAATGTGATGCTAGCACATGCTAATCATGAAATTAATCCAAATTAGAGATTGGGATATGTTTAGACAATAACCATTTACACATTCGTGGTTGGATATCATAGAATAGAAAATTCGAAACTCATATGGTTTTGTAACACGAGGGCTCACCACAACCAATAACTGAGCCCAAACTGATCCACTTCCAGATGTCACTCTGGAAAATGATGGCTGGAATCAAAGTAAACAAATGGAATCAGTTCCCAGATTTCCATTAGCTAGGGCAATCGTGGCAAAATATGTGAAAACATGGAACTCGTGTTATAAGCGTTTGTGTTCAAACTGTGCGGCAGTCAGCAATTTTGCATTAACCCAACTGCAAGGTCAAAATCAGACGGTTACATATGCAACAGTGGTTCTACGACTGAGTGAAACCTATAACTTTATGGACGATTAGTTACTAACACCCACGGCATCAACGCTGCTACACAGTTAATCAGTATAACATTGGTAATATGTTAAAAAATATTAGAAATAACCATAATACACTCTCTGACGATGCAACATTAGAAAAGTCTCTTCCTCAAATCCCCAGTAGCTTGGACTCTTTATCTGCCACAAACGTGAGGTCATGAAATGACAACTCTGCTATTAGTACTTGGCAAGGAAACGACCAAATGGGAAAAGTCCACTAATTCCCAAGGAAACCATGATGGTCTGTAACTCGTGGCCAGATCTGAAATCCTGCTTCCTTTGTCCAACATGACGAAAGTGCTTAGCTTTTTCAGGGTGAAGTTTTTTTTAAAGAAATCCAATAAAAGTCTGCTTTATTGAAAGCTTTGAAACTTCAGAGTGATCCAGAAATATATGAGCAGCAAAATATCCCTTTAGAAAGAATTCAAACAGAAGGCCTCCCGTTGCATCCTCTCTGTTGTGCTCTGGTCATCCAAACAGTCCCAATTTGAGCCTAAGAATAACAAAATGACAGGGTATAATTTTGAGACACAAACCAGATCACAGTGCTTCAGGAGTGTGTGTCTGAAGGGCAAATAGCACCTCTGGGTTAGAAGTTTAGCAATCCTGTGTGACCCATTTGCACTTGGCACAAACATTAAAAGAGTGTGGTGTGCACTTAAAAGGTGTGCTCAAAGTGCTTTCATATATGCAGCATTTAGTCTGTTTGAATTGAAGCCTGGTGTGTTTGTTCCCTTAGTCTAATTTGTTTAGGCAGGTGAGAAGACAGCAAACGCACACAAGTGCTCACCAAAATGCTTGAGCGAGGTGGTTGAACTCGGCTGCAAGAACTGATCCAAGCACCTTGGGTTGCAGCAGTTTTTTTTTTTTTTCTGTTAAACTTTTTTTACCTCGATCTTTTGCTCTGGTCGGTATCGGAGAGGGAGGAGGGAGACTATTAACATCCTATTGTCCTGTGTCATGTTGCCCAAGGAGATCCCCTCAGCCCCTTTGATAAGAACATGTAATAGGACAACATTTCCTTTCCTTTGGTCTTTTATCATTATCTGGAGCTTCCTCTGAGATCAGGGCTTTTGCTCCCTCCTGTTTAGAAAGACAATTATCTCCTTCAATTCAATTTTATTTGTAAAGCACGTTTAACAATGGACATCACCACAAAGCAGCTTTACAGAAATCTGGATGTAGTTTAACTTTGTTAATGAGCAAAGCGAAAGAGACAGTGTTGAAGAACAAACACTGAGACAGCAAGAAACCTCGAGAGGAACCAGACTCAAAACAGAATCAGTCCACTTCTGGGTGACAATGGATAAATCGTTACAGTACACAGGTGTAGAACGGCGAAGGCAAAAATTCCTAAAGCCAGCTTTACACTACAATTTTTGGCCTAACTTTGCATTTGCAAACAAAGGTCGGCAGTCTTAGAATGCATAATGTGACTTTCTCACTGATTTAATGCCATTGAGACCAAAGCAGGTTAATGCTAAAGTTCTGGAAGTGTCTTAAAATAGGCACAGGTTTACGCAAAACTCACGGGATAGCTATGAATATGGTAAACGAAACGTAAACGAAACACGTGGGATTTAAAAGAACACCAGTTTGTGGTTTTCTCTAGGCACAATGTTGCTACTATTGTAGCGTGGGCTTGTTTCTGGTTTTCTGCATGAGCCCAGGTTTCACTGATTAATGACATAAGAGGATCTTCAGCATATTACCCTGACATGCAGAATGCATATTATCGCACGTTGCGTTACAGAATTTGGCTAGGATTTTATTTGGATCATCTCGTCACAGCGTGGCAAGTAATAATCTTAAAAGACCGCTGAAATCTCACCATCTAAAACATATTATAAATAGGAGTCATGGGATGCGAGCAGGAGAGTCTTTATGATTAGCAAGTCAGCAAGTCTTAGGTGCAAATCTACAGTATCCAGATAAGATTTTCCACTGAACCCTGTGTAAGACTTGGATAGTTTTTGGGAAGTGCAAATCTTCAAGGTATCCATGTGGGACCGTCCACAACCACAGAAGTCAGCCCACAAGATTAAAATTCTTTATATCATGCACCAGAGGGAAAACTGCTCTAATTTCAGCTTTGTGTGCAACGGAGACCTGTTTGTTCGTTTGACAAATGACGTGTTGATGTCAAATTTAGGCAGAAACCAACATTTCTTGCGTAAATATAAATGTATCCTGTATCGGTCTGTATTTGTCTTTAGTGGCTGTTGAAAAGCTTGTGCAGATGAATGGGTGCAGGAAACCGCAGACGCAGAAGAAATGTGAGGCAGCATTCAGTATACAAAACTACAAAGAGCGTGGTCTCATGAAAGAGACTAAAATAAAGTCTGAACTCTCAAGTCTGAGTCAGTAGAGATTCTGCTGCTCTCAGCTGTAAATCTGGGGACTGGAGGACAGAAAGTCAATGGAAATGGGCAATTTCACAGTAAAAATCAGAAACTATACCAGTCATTTAACTACGAGATACATAGTACTGCGCATATAAAAAGAAACCACTTCCTAATGGTTGGTCGTTTTATAAGAAGGCAGCTGTGTAGCAGTTTTTTTTTCTGTCATTAAACCATCATTACTTGATTGTGGAATTTTGCTCTTGCTTAAGTTGTTGATAATTACCTTTTTAAATGTTTTCTTTCCAAGACTAGTTGACTAAATACATGATCTTATAGTTATGCTCTTAGAAAAAAGGGTTTTTTTGTACAAAACACCCAGGTGGTGGAATGAACTTCCCCTGGCTGTCTGAACAGCTGAGTCACTGGAAATCTTCAAACGACTGGCTGTCTGAACGAAGACTGAAGGCTCTTCACCAAGGACTTTAATGTCAGTAATTTAATTAAAAAATTTGACTTGTGTGTTTGTCATGCTCTAAGAAAAAAAGGATTCCTCAAAGGTTCTCTGGATGGTTACCAGTTCAACTTTTTTTCTACATGGAATCTTTAAGGGTGCCCCTAGAGGAACAAATCAAAGTTTCCTAAAAAAAAATTCTACTTTGACCCCTCTGTTGTACTTTTCTTGATTAGTCGACTAACTGCATAAGGTCATAGTTATGCTCTTAAGATTAAAAAAAAGGGTTCTTTGGATGTAGGGTTCTACTCTAAAACTTTAGGGTTTCCCTAAAGCTTCCTAAAGAAGTTATTTTTTGGACCCTGTTATGTTCTACATGGAACCTTAAGGTTTCCCCCAGAGAGTCAAATCTAAGTAAAATAAACATTGCACATAATTATCAAGTCCAATTTGAGCTCCAGTTCAATTTGCTCTAATATATCCAGAGTCTCAGGATATCAGGTACCCTCATTTGAGTAAATTAACATTTTACTTGTGGGAAGTCTTGTCTTCCAGTACAAGTGGACTTTCTGAGTGAATTGGAACTGATGGCAGTGTAAATACTAGAAACTACTGCACCATTGTAATATCTCACCATAGCTCACTGATATGTTTCTCAGAAAGTGAAAACCACTGAGAAAAGAAAATCAAGTTGTGAGAGAAATTTTCAGCAAAAATTATCTTGGCTCTCTCAACCTTTCAAAGCTATCACCGTGAATTAATTGAACAGTGTGTTGCGCTGTTTTATTATCATTCAGAAATAAATGCGAAGTGAAGGTTTATAAGTACAGCACAAGCTGTAGTGATCACTAACTGTCCTAAACCGGCGTTTTGCAATTCTACTAGATGTCCGAGATCTAATTTGGCTGTGAATGCCATTAGCTTACAATTCACATATGAAATAAACAGCTCTATGTGGAGTGTACTAACTGCACAACTGCAGCTTGCTTTCATTGCTCCTGCTCAGGGATTGCTGATGCTCAACAAATATCCTTTTTTTGGCCTTTCCCCAAAACCTCTGGCCACAGACTTTCACACTAAGCCAACCTTTGACCTTTGGACCTCTGCTGCCTCTGAAATCTAGCGTTCACACAGACGTCCTCGAAATAGCTCTCACACACTTGCTTGTAAATGCGCCTTACTGTAAGGGTCTCCCCAGAGGGACAAGCAGACAAACCTTTAAGGGTCCTAGAGTTAACCTTATATTTTTATATATTGCTTATTTTACATCCAACATACTTGGACATGAACCTTGGCCTACAGTTTTGAGGAGAAAAAGGTTAAATGTAGCACCCTGAAAACTTGTTTGTTCCTCAGAGAGAACCCTTAAAGGTTCAACTAGAACACCTGTTTCAAAACCCCCTTTTCCCCCCTAAGAGTGAATACATATATAACATTGTTTCTTTAGTATTACTTTCTCCCAAATAGCAAAATAACAAAAGGAAATTAATAATGCACTTTTGTCCAATCCCTTAGCTGAACGTGGGGAATTGTGGGTATATGGCTACAGGGATTTTGATGTTTCTACCATTGTTCTATTTGGCAACAGAAATGTTCACAGCAGACAATCTGTGGCTATAATGTCAATGCCTTAGGGAGGTACAGAGAGAAAGAAAGCCACCAGACTGAATTTCTTCATTCTCACAGCTGTAGTTTCAGCATCAATTCACTGTAGTTCTTCCCTCTGCCAGCTGGACAAAGCAAGACATCACATTCCTGCGCTTGCTTCATCAGCACAAAAGCATTTATTAGCGGTTTTAGAAATGCAGTTTATTGAGCCTATAACGTATGATCATAGAAAATATGACATGGATTAGAATTGAGGTGTACAAACAGCCCATACTTGTATTTCATAAGGCAAGCATTGGTGGTTTCCGAGCCTATCCCAGGAACACTGGTCGTGAGGCAGGAGTACACCCTGGATGGGACACCGGTCCATCACAGGGCAGCTTTCACGGACACAGTCCCATCTACTAGCAATTTAGAGTAGCCAATCCACCTACCGGCCAATGTTTGGGAGGTGGAAAGAAACCAGAGAACCCAGAGGACATCCATGCTAACACAGGTGAACAAGAAAAACCCATATAAAGTAAACCGAGCTCAGGATCGAACCGGGGACCCTGGAGCAATGAGGCACCAATACCTGCTTCATGCCTGTGCCACCCAGCAATATATTATCGACAAGTTCACTTGAGAGTCAGCTCCACTGTTACTTTGTACCTTTTCGGCAAAAAAGCCAAAAATGACAATTTTTTCACTAATGTACTAAGGTTGATGCGCAAATATTTACAAATATATAAAAAAGCCAACATTTCTGCAAGCAGGCTATGCTGTTTTTTGCTATAAGTCTCTGTGAAATAAAATAAAGCATGTAGGGATGGGGTTCATAATTGAAAATATTGTGTACAGTCCACAGCTGAATTTTTGAGCTATGGTTTAGCATCTTGGCCAAGACTCTCCAATCCCACTGGAGTCACATAATAGTCACTACGGGGTTAGATAGAGGAAGATGGGATGCATTTTTTTTACGATTTTTCTTTCTGGCTCACTGCTTGTCTCTCTCTCTTTCCATTTCACCGTTTCTTCCATTGGCTGCCTCTCATCCTCTCCAACATAGAATTTTCAGTTTTAAGGATTCACAAAAACTCCCAAGATCTCATGTGTTTGTCTTGTTGTTGGGAAATTGCAAGTTTTGCCCAATGTGGCAAGCCATCTGTCAATTGGCCTTGCTCTCTGGGTGGGAAGGATGGCTTTACTCTTTTCCTTGTTGATCGAGAAACACTAGCCAATAGCGGGAGTATGTGACTAAAAAATTGGAAGGAAATTTTTGGAATGCTCTTTCTCTGATCTCTTCTCTCAGATCTGTTCACCAAAGCTGGCCTGAATGGGAGCATTAAGCTCCTGGTGGCATAGCCCTTAGGCCCACTGAAGTACACATGGTCTCAATGTAACAAAATTGCACCTGCTATTTACAAATCTTACACATTTTCATGATATTCAGCAAACCTCTTCCCTCATCTTTCCTTTTCTCTCCCAGCTCAATCTCTTCCTCTCCTTCTCTGGGGTAAATCAGGCTACCATGTCTTGGGTCAGCCTCTCTGACAGCCACAGAATAGGATTCATGAGCCAGAAGACTGAACTTGTGGTTGGAACTTCAGCAGCAGCTGGAACAGGGCAGAAATTACCATCATGTCATTTGCCAGTTGGATGAGGTCTGCACCACTGGTACTGTTTAAACTGTCTTGCATCATGTGCACCGCAGAAGAGATGCATCTCAGGACATCACTACAGCCTAGAAAAAAAGCTTCCTGAAGATCTGCAAGACTGCCAAGGATAACAGAAGGATTAGTCTGTGGGGAACATAAGAAAACAAAAAAGAATCTTCTACTGCAGTGCTTATGCATTACAAAGAATCTCTCTGTGCGTAATAATATAAAAAGAAGTTGTATATCTGTCATATCCCAGGCGCTCCCTAAGAAGGGTCTCTAATGATCGTACTAAAGTGAAGTTATTAGGTGTCATGATAAGGGTTTGGGAGAAGGTGTTGTTGGACAGAACTGACCTTTCCTCTACATGTCTGCTGCATAAAACCACAATGCCCATTTGTGATTCATTGGTTGTCTTGTGATTCAACTTCTCTGACTAGTCTCTATCTATCCATCTATCACAGTTTCATCCTAATCAGAGATGTCTCTGCTCATTAAGGTCCCTAAGTATATCACTCACGCCCCCAAACCTATTCCCCCAACCAGTCTCTTTTATTTTAAACACATAACCTCTAGAACCTGGCTAAGTGTGGCTGAGTGATTAGCTCTACTCAGCCCTAGCCTGAACTATACATAAATATTTTTGTGGGATTCGTAGAAGGACCGACAGCTTCCATGAAGGCAGATGTGCAATAAGAAACATCCTGTGAGGAGGCAGTGCATGGCTTGAGAAGGGAAGAATTTGAAGGTTATCATTTGGAACCTCGCACTCATTTGAGTTAGGCTGTCCTCACTCTAATCTTTGTGTATAAATCTTGACGGATCCCTGTTCGACTAACTTTGCCATTCCAGAGAGTGGGGGGAAGATTTGAGATGTGTCTGGCTTTGGAAAAGACCCCAGACAGCTGTGTTGTGTAGTGTTTGGAGGCCAGACTCGTGACCCAGAATCCAAGATCAGTGGTTGAGTATAGAAGAAACATTGTGCTTCTAAACCACTGAAATTTAAGATGCTATAATCTAGATGTTTCCTAAAAATATCCCAGCACAAACATGGTAGAGAAAGTATAACTTTGGACCCAGAAGAAGCAGTCACAAGAAGCAAGTCAGTGATTTTCAGTCTCTATTCATTAATAAGATTTGGGGAGTTTTCAGTTTTAACCGAACTCAAGACTTGAATCGCAGACCCTGGAGCTGACAAGACTGATGCACTACCATGCCACCCGTCATGCCTACTATGATTTATGCTGATGCAGGCCTCATAATGCTTACCTTCTTTTCTTGCCTGATGTTTTTACTGAATGGTGAAATCTTTGCTCAGACCTATTGGCTAATGCTCCAAATATTGCTAACTTTGTGTCAGCCTGATTGCTATAAAATGGGTCAGAGATCATTCTCAGGCTCAATTATCAAACCAACAGGAACAGAATTAGCCTCTATCATGCCAATCGCACACACACTGCTTCCCAAACCCACACACACCCATTCACTCTTTACCCTTAGGCAAAGGCAATAGTGTCTTCCAAGAACAAGTGCTTACTTTGCAATGTCTTAAGACAAACTTTACATCCTAGTCATCTGTTTTTAGGATTTGATCCTGGAAAAAAATGGACCTTTTAATTATTCTTGTGCGAGTTTGTCCTATTGGACTGACCACACAAGACATAGCGGCCAAGATCTGGAGTTTTGGGATGCACAACTCTTGACCACTGTAGGAGGAAGTGTAGCCCCATAACTTGGCCATCAAATATCTATTGAAAAGATTCTGGGGTTCAAGTGTGTTTAAATGAAGTTATACTGCGACTCCATTGAGCATTAAATCAAGTAAAGCCATCAACATAAACACAATTATCCCCTTTCCTCAGTGATAACTACAACCAGCCCTTCTCTGACGCACAGTACCCCCGTTTCAAAAATCGCGATTACGTGACGAGGGCTTAGTCTTTACGAGTGTTCTCAGGGTGACTCCGAGGAAAACTTCAGGGCATCGGCGATTTAAAAGCCTGGCAAATTGTCCCTCTGTGCTTTGAAAATATGGGCCAACTTGCAGAGTCCCGTTCAAGCTTTCTGCTCCTTATCTGCTGTCATCAGACTTGAGGGGAAGTGAAGTTTACACAGACGTGAGGTCACTCGGGATACATGATCAGAACCAGAGTCAAGCCTTTAAGAGTCAACAACCACCCCGTCATACAACACCCCCCTCGCTTTGGGATTGCTCATTCAGCAAACTGCAGATGCAAAGGCATTCACATTCAGGAGGTACACCATGGTGTATTCATGTTATAGTGATCAATATAAATGTGACTTGTGGCACAGAAAGTACCATATAAGTTCCATATTTTACAAAGAGCTGACACTGAAGACTCCTTCCATAAATGCTAAATAAATGCCTCCTTAACCTCCAGAAACCTTCCTATCATAACTGCACATTTTTCATTGTGTTTTATTCCTTTTATACCACAGTACAATAATAGTAAAATAGATTATTTATTTACTTATTTAAAAAAAAGAACATGTCCATTTTTACACATTTATAGTTACATTCAGTGTTGTGGAATGTCTGGGAAAAAACACAAGTTAACTCCTGTTATTAATTCCGTTATAACAGAACCAGCCTCTCTCTTTTCACTCTTGAAGTTAAAATAAAACAAAAATACAGCTCATCATGTTGCAGAGCAACTGTAATGTGCAAGTTCTCTGTCCTGAAGGCTTTGACAGCAAAGTGCTGACACTTCAATAAATGTTTCTACAGAGAAAACATCATTTATAATTACACATTTTTCTTTGTTAAAGTATTTTTAGAATCCAATTATTATTAGTCTTAGACTGAGTAAGTTGTCACTATAGAAATGATAACATTAGAATGAGTGTGTTAACATAAAACCTGTGATTTGCAGCCAGAACTCCTGTAGCAGCTGCTGTTAGAAATTTAATCCAATTTAATCCAATCGGAATGGAGAACAGGCCTGCGGTATAAAGAAATGTCATGGACCTCCTCAGGTGGAAATATTTCTTCTAGAAAAGAACAAAACTGGTGTTTACAAAGCTCTAGAAAAGGAGATCATAGCCAAGAGGTTGGATGTTACCTAAATGAGTTCACACATGTGCTGGGCCATGTTTGCCAACTCATGTCGCTTGCTCTAAGCTTTTTTTTTTTTTTTTAAAGTGCCAAAGCCTTCCAAAGCTTCCTAATTGAACACATCCAACACAAATATTTCGGGAGAACCAGAACCCATTAAACAAACGAAGGGAATGCAGTGAAACGTTGCCTGTGTGCACAAAGTCAATACATGAATTTAATACACTCGGATGTATTTAGAGTGCATCTTTTCCAGGAATTCTTAATTTTTCAAAAGGAAAAGTCATTAAATAGTCTTGATCACAAACTCAATTCGTATTGCATGAAGACTTGTCTTTTCTCCTTTATCTTGCTGCGTTTCTCATTTTTCCAACTACAGCTGTTACAGTAAACGTCTTTGATGTAAGCCTATGGTTTGAGTGCATCATACATTACCCAGCAGATAATGAGGTTAAAGAGGCAACTGTGGGAACTTTTATGGCTGTGTGTGCAGCGTGTGTAGTGTGTGCAGTGTCCTCATATGCCAGAGGTACTGCCGATATCAAAGTGTGTTCTCGGGGCAAAATTACGTCCCATGATGCGATTGTTCTTGGTTGCACACCTGCACAAAACCACACTTGGGTTCTCTAAATGAGTGTGTGTTTCTATGGAAGACAATTAACAACGGCCTTCACATGTGAAAACGTTTTGCTGCTTTATGTGGCCGAGGGACAAATTACATAAATCACACGTGTGTTTTTAGTACATGTGCTTTCTCAGCTAGTTTTGTGTAGTGTATCCACTCCTTCCCCCATAATTACCTATACACCAGGCATGCCTTTTTCAAGTCATTCTGTACTTTTCGTCCATTTTGCAAACTTAAATGTGTTTTTACATATTTCACTAGCTAAAATAATCACCTTAATTGTAGGTTATTGGCTGATCTGTCAATTAGGCCTACACAATGAATTTTTCAGGTTGCTATGTAAGGAACAAAACAAGTGCTTAAAGGAAAATAATCAAAATGAGCGCTTAAAGGAAAATAATCAGCAGTGAGGTGGTGTGATACAGCCCAAAGTCGATTCCTTTCCAATAACAGCACATCCCAAAGTGTTTTATTCCCTTTACACCACAGCAACTTGCCAACGTTGACTTTTATGCATTAAAATGCATGATGTACTGTTTATCCTTTTATGGTTACATTTGTGTAACCATAATGTAACCATAAATGTTTTTTTTAATTTATGTCTATGTGGCACTTCTATCGTACAAGTCCCTGAGTAAGTCATTACTATAGAAGCAATAACATTAGAATGAGTGCATTAATATAAACCAATACTTGAAACTACTGTCAAAGCTGCAGTTATCGAAAATGAATCAACACCTTTCTGATGAACCAGAATTGAGAATCTAACAGCAATGTGGTATTTAAAAAATGTTACCTTTGTACACATGATTATTTTTTTTGTAAGCATAAGTGGTTTTATTGTTCTTAGTTCCATGAAAGTTAAAGATTCTATACTTTCAGCTGTTTGTTAAGAGCAAATTTAGACCAGCCTGCACTAACATAGTGAAGCAGAAAAACAAGCATGGCTGTTAAACAAGTCATTCACAACTACTGCACTATTTTGGTTCAAAACTGTAAAAGTCAGAGCACAAGCACTGATATGAGCAAAAAACAGCAATGCCAGTGGGGTTACCTACTTACTTTGATGGTGTTTTAATGCTCTTTCCATTCAGAAAATGGTGGCATTTAAATCAACAAGACAGAACAATACATCATAAACACAGCTGTTCTCTAACTATCAGGTTCATTAGCTGCCTTAGCTAACACATTAAATTTTACTAAACTAGTTAGGAGTTTACCACTTACCAGAGTTCATTTGGAGCTTTTACTTGTCAAGTTCATCTCTTTCTCCTTCTTTTTCCTCTCTCATCCCTCTCTTCTGACCTCCATTTCTAATTTTTCATTCGAAAGCCATTCCGTTAGACGCTACGCCATTAAAAACAAACAACTTCAATTAAGCACAGCGGTGTAATTGGACCCAATTAGCGACTTCTCAATCACGTGGTCAAATTAGACGCATCCTATTGGCTGTTATGTGCGTTTCCTAGACTTGCCATCTGGAAAACCATGCATTTACCTTAACATTAAAAAGCAAAAGTCTTAGCGCTTTATAAAGCTGTAATACGTTAGGTGTAACACACATCCTATGATCGAACAACTCGTTATAACGCTTATGAACAACTAGACCAGCTATTTTCCTAAATATGGGCTCTTTAATTTGTGTGCACCCTTCTAGCTCCCCCTATTCCACCTACCAGTGGTATCATCCGTAGTCATGGATACGTGAAACCGCTTTTCAGTACAAAAAATGTCGATTATGACAAAACTATTTGGAGTTTTGATGTAGTTTGAGCGTATATACAGAGTTTTACGGTAAACAGTAGGCGCTTAGAGTAAAAGTTGCCTCTCATTTGTTTTTACTTAAAATGTCTAGACACTAGAAAAGTTTGATGCACATAGTTAGTGTACTTATGATCTTTTTCTATAACAGAATGTTGGTTTTGCATAAGTTTGTTCAATGAGAACAATAATTTTTTATGTAAATATAAGCTATTAAAGCCTACAAAACGATGGACATCTCAGTTCTAGCATTTCCAAGTGCAAGATAAAACAGATGATGTAGCTAATATTGGTGTGTTCTTTAATAGCATGTGAATTCACTGTGGGGGGAAAAAATGCAAGAAAAAGTAAAGAAAATACTCTGTAAGAAATAGTCTTCAGTGTTGATTAAAAAAAACAGCTAAATTTCAATCCAAATAAACCTTATGTTATTGCAAAGACCATTTATACTAGATCTGTTTGCTCATTTAATAGCAGGTGAAGTCAATTTAGTGTCATTTTGTAAAGAAATATGAAGGTAAAGCTCAGAAATAAAGCTCTGCTGGAATCAACAAGTATCTTGGGCTGTCTTGTAAACCAAAGTGGTTTAATTTAACTCAGGAAAATTCTGCTGTCTGACTGGATTCTGAGCAGCTTGTGGATAGAAGAATGGAAGGAAAATGTGTGTGTGTGTATGCATTGACGTAGTGCACATTTTTCTGTCATAGCAATGTGTACATTTGCTAACATTTTAATCCTGATATAAATTGACGTGTGGTGCTGTTACGATCTAGTAATGCTCGAAGTCAGTGAGTTGTACCTATGATGTGCTGGAAAAGCCCAAAGCTCCGCCTGTGCACGAGAGTCTTCCTCCTTACACACCTTCGTGTCGCCTTTGCCTCGACCCCGCCCTCTGATCTCTCACTCCTCTGTGATAGTGAACCGGGGCACCGGAGCCCACCGCGGCCACCGTGACTCGACTCCCATCCACACCCTCCTCCTCCCTCCTCTCCCCCACCCCTCCTTCCTCTCCCACCCTTTAATAGGCTACGTTATTCAAGTTCGCCAAGAAGTCGGACAGAGCTCGCGGACCCCGGCGCACGCTCGCGACCATGTAATCCGCCCCTGCGCGCAACAGCAGCACCACCAGCAGCAGCAGCACACGCGAGGAGAGCCGCGCGCGCGCCGGAAAAGAAAACCCCTGGAATATTAGTGGATTTGCGCGCGCTGTTTGCTAACTTAATTTTGCAGATTAATCATGCACGCTTTTCTCTGGGGTCTGGGCTTGTTCATCCTACTCCCCGACTGTGTGAATGTAGCAGCTTGGACCCGGAGAGCACCGGCACGCTCGAGAAAAGGTAAGGAAAACTTTTTTTTCCCTCCACAAGTTGTCATGTCATTCATTTTGGGCTTCCCGTTCTATCGCGCGCTCCATCTAGTAGATAGAGAATGAATGAATTTCCACTCGTGCACATGAGAAGTCAGGACTGATTCCACTGGCTTGGCAGTGGCGTACTGATTCCTCGCTCTGTCTCAAACTCCAATTTTGTGAAACTATTTGAAACTATTTGAACTATTAGAATGATTATGATCACGGTATTCACGGTATCATCGACTCAGTCGACTCATATGCAACATCAGGATGCACGACATGAAACATTTAATGATTTATCACTGCGCTCTCGTGCACAGGTTATATCAGCATCGCAATGACAAATATCGCGATATCGATTATCAGCGCGCTAAATGACCATTCTACTGCACTACATGTTATAAATTATTCTTTAATTATAAGCTTTAAAGTTACACTGCATGCACCTTTCTAGGTAAAAGGTACCTACTCAGTGAACCAAGGAAAGGTACAATTTATTTCCCTTTTTCTGAGTGTAGGGGTGTGAATAGTTTCAGTCAGACCCCGGTCATGGGAAAGTTATTGTGCTGTACATTATGGTACTAGGCTTTTGGATTTAATGATTGGTGTTAGATATGAAGTTGCCTGAAAGCGACCTGAAAGAGATCACGCGTTCTATATTGCAAAGTGGAAGTCAGTACGGTTGTGAAAAGCATAATCTCCACACTCATCCACAGCCAGATCACTGGAGCACACCGGAGCGCACGAGATCGTGACGCCCGTCAGAGTGACCGAGGCCGGGGACGCGTTGCCCCAGAGCGCGCACTTCAAACGCAGGAAGCGGAGCGCCGATAACTACACGGCACCGGAACACTGGGAATCCGAGCACGTGCATTACAGACTCTCCGCCTTCGGTCGGGACTATCACCTGAACCTGACGCTCGAGGCGGGATTTATTGCGCCGCTTTATACCGTAACCGTCCTTGGCACGAGGAACCGAACGCACGAGGAGGAAGAGGAGGAGGAGGAGGAAACGGTGTACAGGCACTGTTTTTATAAAGGACACGTGAACGGAGAAACGCAGCACGCAGCCGTCATCAGCCTCTGTTCCGGCCTGGTGAGTGGCAAAAAAAAACCTTTTTCTCTTTGAAAGAAGGTAATGCGCGTGCGCAAAAAATGTGCTAAAAGCCACTGAAGGCTGCAGTGTGACCATTTGCATAAGAAAGAGCGTTTCATTCATTCATTCATTCATTCATTCATCTTCAGTAAGTGCTTTATCCTGGTCAGGGTCGCGTTGGATCCAGAGCCTATCCCGGGAGCACTGGGCGTAAGGTGGGAACACACCTTGGATGGGACACCAGTCCATCGAGGCCACCACGCACACACACACATTCACACTTAGGGACTATTTAGAGTCAGAAATCCACATACTTGCATGATTTTGGGAGGTGGGAAGAAACCGGAGAACCCAGAGGAAGCCCAGACGGACATAGGGAGAACATGGGAATCTCACAGAGAGACACCTGAGCTCAGGTTCAAACCGGAAACATGGAGCTGTGAGGCGGCAACGCTGCCTACCTGCCTTCAGGAGCAGCTGTACAAGTAGCCTCAGCCAGGGGTGCTGTAATGGGTGGGAAGATGGGTACACAGGGGCCCAAGGGGATCCATTAACCTGTCAGGGGACCGGTTAACAGCCCTAGTCACATCATCTTATGCAGCCTGCCTGTCCTTGTAATCTAAACTTTAGCTTGGGACATTCTTCAGTATCATCAGACATCGTCACTTACGGATTATAACGGATTATAATGTATTCATAAGGGATTATACACATTTTCCAATTATTCATGAACATGCACAACACTTTGTAGCAAACTTTGCATATCCATTATGAATTTTTAATCAGTGGTGTTGGTAACACAATATATTACCAATAGTAAACAAATGAAACCCTACTTCATAAAAGTGCATTATATCTCACTTTGGTTGCAATTTATAAGGTGTTATAAGTAGATTATGATGTGACGTGGCTGACTGTTATGTACACTAATAAATGAAATGTGTATGCATTGATTTACTTGTTTAAAATATCATGGTACTTCTTGGTGGGTGTGCAACATAATGCCCTATACATATGGCCTTCCTAGAAAGTGTTAACCATGTTCTTTTCAGTGAGACCCACCAAGGAGAGTTTTCCAAAGAACATAAAAATCCATTATAATGTATTTCAAGTGTGTCTAATTGTAGTTCTCTAAGGTCAAATTAAGACCACCCCATTTATTTAACCAGTGATCATGCTGATTACTTAAAAACCAGGTTTAATAGGTTTATTAGAGCTGGCAAATGGGAAAGTGGACTGGGATCATGGCCATATTTGCTGAGTAAGAAACACAGAAGTGTGTTTTGACGTGGGATTTAGCGATCTCCAGAGCGTTGTTATTGTTGGAACGTTCCTCACAGCTTCCTGTACTTTTGCTCAGGTTCTTAGAAAGACCAGTGCTGTTTGACGTTCTTTACACATGCACTTAGGGAAGCGAGAGCGATTAAATTGAAAGGACTTCAGTGGCAAACATGAGTATGCATTTCCAATGACAAGGAATTGCTTTTGCATAACACTGGCTTGTGATGCTATTGTTAGTGACGGCATGGGAGGATGTGGGGTCTTTTGTGGAAAGTTGAGATAATAGCCTTCAACTATTATATACCAAAGATAGTAATTAAGATCTTCCTCACAATATCTGTTGGCTGGTCCAAGGTCACCATTAAAGCTTAAGGGTGATGGCTCTTGAGTGGAGCAACAGAAAAGTGTTCATCTTATCGTTGGGGTATCGTGAGTTTGAGTCCTGACCATGCCACAAACATCCATGGCCGGGAGTCCAGGCTAACACTAGCCGTTTGAGGGCATCTGTGAGCTCAGGTATGCAGAAGAGGGCAGATAGCGCTTTCCACCGAGTGTTTAGCTGTGATGTAGCATGAGAGTGGAAAAGATGCGGTGGATTCACATGTTTTAGAGGAAGCACATCGGTTGGTAGCTATTGTGAGATAGGCAAGAGCTGGATGGTGGGAGGTAATTGGCAAATGACCGGATTGGGAGAAAATGGAGGAAAAGCCAAAAAGAGTGACTGGGCATTTGCCATCAACTCCAACTAGAAAAGTCACCTTCATTACAGATTTCAAATCCCATCTTAAAACCTACCTGTGTACTCTGCTGTTTTATCAGGGTTAAGAGGTGATAGTCTGACACATTTGTTCTCATTTTTTTGTTTTGTGTTATTTGTATGGTTGTTTTATGTGCTATCTT
This sequence comes from Pangasianodon hypophthalmus, assembly GCF_027358585.1. Classification (NCBI taxonomy): domain Eukaryota; kingdom Metazoa; phylum Chordata; class Actinopteri; order Siluriformes; family Pangasiidae; genus Pangasianodon; species Pangasianodon hypophthalmus. The sequence continues at coordinate 3,781,828 of NC_069729.1, forward strand.
ATTGGTTTTTTTTTTCTTATGCTATTTTATTTCTAGTACTACTTTATTTGATGTACTGCACTTTTGTCAACATTGTGTAAAATATGCTTTTTTAAATGAATCGTACTTAGTAGTCATCACCAAATTTTACAAGCCCAAGCACAGTCTGCCGAAACACTGATCTGAATTTACATTTACTCTGATATGCATTTGAGGTGAGGTATTATTATGCAAAACACTTTCATTTATTGTAGTCTTCTTACTTCCCTGATTGAGGATTTCAGCTTTCTTGGTCACTCTCTTGCTTTCTTCATGGTGCAAGAAACCACACTTCTTATAAAGGAATGCTGGCCTCACATCTCCTGCGTCAGCACTTTTCCCCCTCATCAGCTTTCACAACATAAAAATCACATTACACCATAATTTCCTGATAATCATCACTCACATTTGCTTTCCTCTGGAGGCCAGTTTGCCCATATGCATGCCCTATATGTTCTCCTTTTGTAATTGCTACATCATTTATGCAGGATGTAAAGATCGTTGGGGGGTGGAGTGGGGTGGGGGGGGGGGGTTGGGGTAAAAGGCAAGGGCAATTAACAGCAACCTGTGGAATGTTTGTACACACCTCTGTGGGCACGCTCCATTTGAAATGGTGCTGTTTTTCCCAGCTTGGCACTTTCAGGTCATCAGAAGGGGAATACTTTGTGGAGCCTCTTCACAGCTACAATGGTGAGCATTATGAAGAAGAACACATCAAACCTCATATCGTGTACAGAAAAGATGCACACGAGAGGGCCAAAGAAGATGCATCGTCATGTGATACTGCAGGTAAGAATGTTACATTTAAGTTCTTTCTCTCTCTTTTTTGAGATTGTATTATTGTATTGTGTGCTGCATTGATGTCACAGAGGTACATTGCTAGCACAATTACAATGCCATTTAATAGTCTTTATTAACCTAGCTTGCTAAGTTAGCACTTTCATTAGGTCTACTCACTCAGTTAGCGCCATCACCTTCACCACATCAGATCACTCAGTTAGTGTTAATCTATATTACAACAGATCATTCAGTTAGTGTTAATCTATATTACCACACCTCACTCAGTTAGCGTTAATCTATATTACCTCAGATCACTCGGTTAGCAGTAATCTATATTACCACACCTCAATCAGTTAGCTTCAATCTATATTACCTCAGATCACTCGGTTAGCAGTAATCTATATTACCACACCTCAATCAGTTAGCTTCAATCTATATTACCTCAGATCACTCGGTTAGCAGTAATCTATATTACCACACCTCAATCAGTTAGCTTCAATCTATATTACCTCAGATCACTCGGTTAGCAGTAATCTATATTACCACACCTCAATCAGTTAGCTTTAATCTTCATGACCTCAGATCATTCAGTTAGCTTTAATCTTCATGACCTCAGATCATTCAGTTAACATTACCTCAGATCACTCACTTATATTAGTCTTAATTTCCTCAGCTTGCCAATTTAGCACATTCATTAGTTTAGTTTGGCAGAAGTGTTTGTTAAATGAATGTGTTCTTACAGTAAAAATGGATCAAGTCCCAAAATCCTAAAATTCTAAGTTAGTGCCATAGCCTTCATTAGCTTTACCCACTCAGTCTTTGTTACCTCAGCTCACTCAATTAGCATTAATATTCATTAGCTTATTGTGCCAAGTTAGCACCTTCATTAGTTTTACTCCTTTAGTTAGCGCCACATTACGTCAGCACACTCGGCTAGCTTTAGTCTTCCTTACCTTAGTCTTCCATTATCTCAGCTTGCTAAGTTAGCATCTTAGAGCACAAATATTGTTACAGCTTTAGTTAGCTTAGTTCACTAAGCACCATGGCCTTCATTAGCTCTACTCACAGTTTAGCATTAATTTTCATTACCTCAGCTCACACAGTTTGTGCTGAAGTGTCATTTTTGTCACCTCAGCTTACCTAGCACCTTCATTAGCTTGGTTTTGATACAGCGTTTGTTAGATGAATGTTTTTTTTTTTTACAGTAAAAATGGGTAAATAAAAATCTCCAAATCCTGCAAAAAAAAAAAAAAAATGCAGAAAATCAAAAATGAAAACAAGGTGCTAATAATAGGTGCTAATGCTTGTAGAAGAATGTGGTGTGCGCTAATATCTGAGATCATGTAGCAGTTATTACTTCTTGGTAGCTAGTTTCTTTCTTCCTTACAGACCAGTAATGTTTAGAGAAACTAGCAATGATATAACTAGCAATATAACTAGCAATAAAAAGCTCTGATCCTATTTATGGCCTCTTTCATTTCTATTTTCAAAAGAAAGCCTCAGAATGTAGCTGGAAAAGTCCTTTTTTTTTGTTTAGTGCAGAAGGAAAGAATCATTCCAAATGTTTCTGGTATCGCCTTCCATCTCAGTTTATTGCCACAGAATCCTGTTGACTCTTGCACTTCCTGTGGCCTGCAGATAAGGGAACCTGATAGTAGCAATACCACCCTCTACCCCTGCAAGCGGCTCTGTGGCGAAGTGCTGAACAGTCCAAAGTGTTTGCAAATTTAGCACTATGAAAATAAATTTTAATTGTGTGTAATGTAGTATAGGAGGGCAACACACTGCTGTTTATTCATAAACCTGAACAGGGCCTTTTGGGTTGCCAGCTTTTTCCCTGCGATATTGTGATATGTAAAGGAAATCTATTTGCCCCAACTTCCCAAAATGCACTGGGGCACAAAGTGATAACTGGAAGGTTTATGAAAGGCCTATTGTGGCTTCCGTTTTTTTTTTAGCAGGAGGATACGTTTCATTGTCTCCAATCAAAGGCAGCAAAAAAAAAAAAAAGGTGACTTTTATGCTCGTCTTGTTTTGGGGCCATCGGTGTGATGTTACAAGAATTTGGTATTTGGTTCCCTTGTTTTTGCAAAAGGAAAAACTGCTTCTTCCCTACAGTCATTGTTAGGACATTTTTTTAGCAAAGTCTAAAACCGTTGTAGTGTCCCAGGGCTGCAGTGTTCTAAAGACGGCGAGATGCCAACTTCACCTCACTTCGTGAACCTTACTTCATACTTAGCCTCATAGCAGATGAAACCTCAAGCTTAGCCACCAAACATTTTTCTTCTCATTCCAATAACAATGATAAACACTTTACCAGAGAGTTGATGTCTGTTGTTTGTGTCTGCTGTCTTGCCAATGCCACACAGTTGAGGGTTAATCCAATGCAAGACTGTTTGGTTAAACAGCAGAGTTCACAACAATGTATAAATGTTAGTTTGGTGCAATGTGCATTCTTCAAGCCCACTGCTGATCTCTTAAAGAAATACTCCACCCTGAAACTCATTAAATATGTTTATACTGAAATATTTCTGATATGTTATTGACTCTGATGATGACTCTTGGTTGGTGCTGTATTTTTGTTATTCCAATGAGAATTTAGTGGTTGTGTCCTGCGCTGACGTTGCAGGGGGAAATTGTTATTGCAAGAACAGTTCCAACTGCATAACAGTCAGGTTTCACAGTTAGCTCCTAAAGACAAAAGAGCAAGAACTTCTTTTCACCCTCACCATTTTCCATTGACATTCAGTGCCATATTAATTAATGAGTAATCCAACTTGCAAACATTGGACTCAAAGTTCCAGAATGCAGTGCAGCTATATGTTGCAGGTTACGGCAGAGACTTCAGCTCGGCCAATTAGCAAGAAACGAGATGACGAGCACAATGACGTTGGCCGCATGAAAGTTAAAGCTTTGGAAGCTGATCTGTTTGAGCAGAGGACTAAAGCACCACTGCATTGCTCTTATTAGGTGGAGATGAAGCAAAGGCCAAGTCCCTCTGTACCACTATCAGCTGGTAGTCAAATGGCATTGTGGGTAATTAGGAAGCCATTAACGAAAGTTAAAATAGACTAAGTCAATAAAAGAAGTTTAAACCAAAAATGTCAACTTGGTTTAAATCATAAAATAAATCTTTTGCACAACAAACTTATAAATGTTGATATGCTTGTCTTTCAGGGTGGATTTTGCTCTAAGAGTCTAAGATTTTACAATCTTAGGAAAATGTTCCTCAAGGATTCTTTGGATGTTTAATGGTTCTAGCTTGGTGCCAATTCAGCTTTCTAAAAAAGTTCTACTCAGAGCATTTTCTGAAAGGCAAACCCTCTCTTGTAGATTTCTACATAGAACCTCAGGGGTTTTCCCAGAGAGACAAACTTAAGAACCCTTTAGGGTGCTAGATGGATCATTTTTCCTAGGAGTATATCGGATATTGTTTTACATTTTTGTCCAATCATGCACTTCTGCTCAATTCTTTTTGCACTAAAATTTGTTTTCTGTAATGAGTACAGAGTTGGTTTATAATGTGCTCATGTTTGCATTTACATGCCAGGTCATAAGGCGGCTGCTGAGAAAAACATGGTATCTGGAAGCATGTTTTCTGACCTGGAGAGTCTCAGCGCAGGGATTCTCTCGGGCTCTTTACCCTCGACAGAAGACAAGCAGCCATCAGCTAACGACAGCAGCAGTGACTCAGGACCTCACCGGAGAGCAAAGCGCTTCCTTTCCTACCCACGCTTCTTGGAAGTCATGGTCGTTGCTGACTACAAGATGGTGGAACAGCACAGGAGCAACCTCCAGCACTACGTTCTAACGCTAATGTCTATTGTAAGTTCTGTCTGATGGATGGCAACTAGCCTCGATTTTCCTTCATGCTGTTGATTTAAGAGTAGCTCAACAATTAGCCCAAGAAACTAACTCCAATCCTACAACACAAACTCTTCTGACAGGTATGATGAATGTGAAAAAAGGAGGAATAAAATCAGGAATGGTCACATAAAATGCATGCTTGAGATGCTTTTTGGCATGGCTGCCAGGGAGGTGAAGTTGACCTACTTCTGTCTTGGCACAGGCTGCATTCTCTGCAGGTTTCTGGGAGCGCAATCAACTTTCTCAACAGCCGAGAAATATTTCTGCAGCAGCTGACCAGCTGTATTATAAATAGAACTGCTGTGTGAGCCCTTCTTGAGAATCTTTGCTTCACACAGCTGCATTTATTAGAGTTATCCAAGGACAAAATGGCTTTCAGACATAGAATTATAAATCCCTGGTGAATTATAAATCCCTTTTTTTTATTTGCCAACACTGTAATACGGTGCAATGCTTAATGTTTGAAATGTGTGTACAGATCAGGAGGGCGTTCAGATTTTTTTGCTCACTGCAACACATAATCACTTAATAAAGCATTTCTTATGGGATAATTTTGAAAAAGGTAATGCAGCTGTTCTATTCATGTCCTTTTGCAAACATCAAGACCACATCCACCCACCCATCCTTCATTCCTAAGCAAAAGAACGCACACACCTGACCAAAATGGCATTTCCTCACCAACACAAGTTTTGCTTTGTCTTCGTCCAGGTTTCCTCAATCTATAAGGATCCCAGCATTGGCAATCTGATCAACATTGTCGTTGTGAAGCTAGTCATAATAAACAATGAGCTGGTAAGATAATGGTCTCTAACATTCTCATACATTGTTGCATAGTCTCAGCTGTCACAGATGGCCATTTGCAAGTTTTCACTGACCTGCATCTTCATCCAAGCCAAAGCTTGTCAGTGTTCTGCTAGTCCCATCATCCTGTGTTTTTATAATTAAAGTCTAGTTAAAGCTTCTTCTACCTTACTGATCACTAGCTTGCAGTCCGGATAGTGATTTATACATTTCTCTCTCTCTCTCTCTCTCTCTCTCTCTCTCTTTCTCTCTCTATACACAGAAGGGTCCAGTTATCTCTTTCAATGCACAAGCCACTTTAAAGAACTTCTGTGTCTGGCAGCTGGCTCAGAACAACCTCGACGACGAACACCATGACCACTATGACACGGCTATCCTCATCACCAGGTCCCGCAGCTTTTACTTCCTCTTAGCAGGAAAGGTTAGCCAAAATGCTAACATGGCTAACTAGAGCATACAAGTCAACAGTTAGCATAACTCTGCATAGCATGTACAGACTAAATTAAAGTTGAAATGGTGCCATGCTCAAGGGTACCACTGCAGGACTAGGGGGTTTAAATCTGCATCCCAGTGGCCAATTGTTTGTTATATAGAACTGTAGAATTGTATAAAATTGTTCAGGTGTGTGTATGCTATGTATAAGTGTAACCCATATATTTCTACAGGCAGGACATCTGTCGAGCAAAAGACAAGTGTGACACTTTAGGTAATTGTTTTTTAAATATCAGTAATATAATAAGCAAAATGGTGATTATTTTTAATAATTGTGCTATTCCTATAAATCGTGGTTACCACTCCACCAATGCCAGTTATTCTCTGCATTGCCAGGTCTTGCAGAGTTAGGCACAGTGTGTGATCCATACAGGAGCTGCAGCATCAGCGAAGATAGCGGCCTCAGTACTGCTTTCACTATCGCTCATGAACTCGGCCATGTGTAAGTGACCACTTTCACTACCGCAGATCATCAGTCTTACGCTCATAACAAATGGGTTTTATTGATGGACGTTTGAATAGTTACTGGGTTCTACTTACTCTGGGAGGGAAACACCATGTTGTAGGCTTTCCTCAGAGGGACAACCTGAAGGACTCTTAAGAGTTTTACCCTGAAGTGTTTACTTACTATTCTCCAGCCTTCTTCCTTGCCATCAAATCCTCTCCACTGGTCTACAGTCTTCCTAGTCTTCTTTACTGGTTCCTCCTTTTCTTCTCTGGTCCACATGTTTTCCATTGGTCCCACTGGTTTCCACTATCCCTACCCTAGTCTTCATTCTTTTTCACAGGTCTTTGGTCTTTGATCTTTCACCTGAAGGATTTTAGATTTAACTAGATGTTCAGTACTTACTAGTCTCCAATTTTCTATCTTAGCCCAGAATTGTCTACACTGGTCTAGAGCCTTTTCCTGTTCCTCCTTATCTTCCCTGCTCCAAGTCTTTCTCACTGATCTCTAGTGTTTCTTGGTCTTTAACCTTGTACCCTGATCTTCAGTCTTTATGATTGTTCTTTACTCTTCTTCATTAATCCACAATCTTCCCCTTTTCACTCATTCCTTCTTTTCAGGTCTCAAATGTTCTCTACTGGTCCAAAATCTTCTCCCCTTTTCTCCAGCCTTATACACTTCTTCAAAATTACCTCAAATTTCCATTTTCAATAGTGTTTGGTCTCCATTGTTCCAAAATCTTTTACTCTTAAGGGCTATAGATTTAACTAGATGTACAGTACTTACTAGTCTCTGGTCTTTTTCCATGCCCCCAAGTCTTCTACACTGGTCAAGGGTCTTTTCCTTCCTGTGTTACCTTCTTTACTGATTTCTCATTATTTTCTCTGGTCCAAGTCTTTTCCACTGGTCCCCAGGCTTCTTTCCTGGGCCTTAACCTTCTACCCTGGCTTTCGGTCTTTTTGACTGATCTCTGTTGTCCTGGTGCAAAATCTTCTACCCTTATTCACAGCTTCAATTTTACTTCTAATTTCCAGTATTCTCTGTTGGCACCTAATCATTTCCCCTGTTTCTTACACATTATCTTGTCACAGAATTCCTCCCTGTTCTACAATCTCCTACTTAGCGTCCCAGTTCAGTCCTCTATTCTGGTCCCTTGTCTTATCTTTTGGTCCCATATTTTCTCCACTGGTTCACAATGTTATTCCTTCTACCCAAGTCTTCCTTACTGGTTCCTACATTTCAAAATCTCCCACCCTGTTCTCCAGTTTTCTCCAATCATCATTGATTTCTCCAGACATCACTGAGATGTTTTGGTTGACCTTAAAAACACCATGATAATAAGCTATAAACTCTGTCTATGCTTGATAAGCAAACCCTCATGACCATATGTTGTAATTTGTTGCGTCTGCTAGATGTGATCTAAGTGTTGTGGTTGAAAAACTTTGAACATTTGAAAACAAGAGTCATCTGGGTGTTGGAGAGATTGTTGGTTTTGGGTTATTGGTTTTTCCACCTTCATAGGAAGTATGACTTTGCTATAATGCTAAGCTGAGTAGCTTAAAACGTAATGTATTACTGTATTTCACCTGTTCATTTCTCCTTCGACTTTTTTTTTTTCATCATTTTTCCAAACTATTCCCTCTAGTTGGTCGTAGCTAATTCCCTCCTGCTAGTCATACTCCTCTGTCCATCACCCAGAGGACCCAGCCAAAGTTCAATGTTTTTCAATTGCAAAACTTACATCTAGCAGACGCAACAAATTACAACAAATTGCAGCCTGAGACAGTGAAGGCTAACACATGCTTCCTCTGACACACATATCATCACTATCTATCTCTCTGATCAACAGGGAAGAAGGAAACATCGTACTTCCTGCCCGTATATATATATCTAGGCAAAATATGCTCTCATTGAATCCTAGCCAGGGATGGCTGATCATTGAACACTTAGGAACCCCCGGAATTATCTTTATGAAACAATTTTGGTGTAACGTAAGCAATATCAATAACTAAATATCAATATCAGGAACTAAGCAATATCAGGAACTTTTTTGTGAATGCTTGAGTATTTTATTCCTTACGAAGATTTTGAAAACATTTTTAAACACCCAGAGATTATAGAAGTACAGATATGCTTTTTTCTCACTGAAGCCTTTTGCAACATAATCATTAATTTACTTCCACTGCATGCACAAGATGGGATTTTGGAATTCCTTTCTTATCCGGTGGAGGTCTGTGACCTCACTGCTGTAGGCTGAGCAGGGGATTGAGCTCCTGGTGCTATAAGGTGCAAAGCTGTACACATCACACCTCGCTCCTGCCGTCTCCATTCCCTGCATGACCTCCTTTCAACCAGCTTCACAAACAGCCCTGATACTGTTCTGGCCGCTGGGTCATTGAAATGTAGTGCTAACCCAAATGTAGAATGGAAATATTCTACATCTATAAATCTATAGAAAGAGTCACTGATTTCTGTATGTATACATTGTGTTCTGCAGGTTCAACATGCCCCATGATGACAGTAACAAGTGTAAAGAGGACGGTGTTAAGATTCAGCAGCACGTGATGGCCCCCACACTCAACTATTTCACCAACCCCTGGATGTGGTCCAAATGCAGCAGAAAATACATCACAGAGTTCCTCGAGTACGTACTGCCCATTGTATACATGATGGTGGCTTCCTGTGACTTCCACACAGTCGGAAGCTCAGTGAGAAGGAGCTGAGACATGTTCAAGAGATGGTTCAGTGCACATTTTAAAAGTAAATTTTTTCATCTAATTAGTTCAGTCAGCTTCAGTCCTCCAAATCTTTGAATTAAACTAGACATTCAGTCCCAACAAACCACACTCAAGGTGTGTTTTTCTTGTTTTTCTCCTGTTTGTTTTGTTTTCTTCTTGAAGTCGTTTTTTTCATCATTTCTTATTAGCACAGGGTATGGAGAGTGTTTGCTTGACGAGCCCGTGTCCAGGCCATACCCCCTGCCCCAGCAGCTCCCCGGGCGCACATACAGCGTCAATCAGCAATGCGAACTCATATTTGGACCTGGGACACAGGTCTGCCCCTATATGGTAAGGGCATTGCACTGATTATGGTCAGATTTTGGTCTTAATAAGTAACTCTTGCTGCACTGTATGATTATTGGTGTATTTCATAGGAATTTGTGAAATTGCATGGCATAGGAATGCAAAGAATCGTTCACTATTTCAAACGATTCTTTGCATTCCTATAAAATAAAATTTTATTGAATTGAATATTCCTGCCCATATTACCAAATTGCTAATTCAATAAAATTTTATTTATACAACACGTTTAACAGTAAACATTGTCACAAAGAACTCCAGATGCATGCTCACACTGAAGCGATGAAAGATCGCTAGAAATAATGCTAACACTTATATATATAGTTTATATAGTTAGCACATGGCTGGCACTCTAAAGGCATAATGACAGTGAAAGCTACATAAAACTGTTGGGAATATCATAATAATAATGTGTCTCTCAGTTATGTTGGTAAATAGTAAGAAAAGACTCTAAAATTCTGTAACCAAACGAATAAATACATTCTTTTGACTTGGTAAGACACATTCACAATAAGATTAAGTCCTGACCACACTATGCGGTCATAACCACAAGACGTGTTGATAAAAAAATTGGTAAGAAAAGGCTCCATACAGCTAAAATTACACTAATTACAGCTAGCATCAACCGCAACCTGAACTTCTTTCTATACTGATAAACAACACAGCAGTAGTATGCCACATGACTGATTTCTTTAATGATGGGCTGCCACCTTTTCTAACAAGGCATTAGAACGAAATGTGGATCAAACGTTTTTATGTCCAAGCAGAGATTCGCCGTAATGTTCACTGTCTTGCGTATTGCTCTCTACATGGACATGTACAAACAGAGGAATGGAGAGGAGCTATTTTAGGTTCCAGTTCTAAGTAGTAGTTACATAACATTGTTAAACAGCACAGTGTAGTACATTTAGTCAGTGGCATTTAAAATGTTTGTTTAAAGGGTAAGTCCTATGAGAGAGGGGTAGTTACCCAGTGTATGTGTGTGTGTAAGTTGTGTATGTTTGTGAGGGGGTAGTACTGAGGGCTAACAGTATATGTGTGTGTGGTGTGTGTTCTCCAGATGCAGTGCCGACGGCTTTGGTGCACGAGTCCAGAAGGAGCTCAGCGTGGCTGTCGAACCCAGCACATGCCCTGGGCTGACGGCACTGACTGTGGCCAAGGAAAGGCAAGTATTCAAGTTAAAAGAACTATTAAACATGCACATGGCATCCACATAAAAAATCACACAAACAGATACAAACTGTCAAACAAAGTTTCTACGTAATGCCGTGATGGCTTAGAGTAAAGCTCCAAACAATTACAGCCTTCAGAACATGCAACTGAGCCCATAAAACAGATGTTCTGCCATTCTCTCAGAACTAAATCTCCTCCTCGTCCTTTCAGTTAGTGGAAGCTGAGCTCCAGCAATTACTAATCCTAACATGTTAGGGGCTCCCCGGCATTGTTTACATGAAATATATCTCCGCAGAACACCCCCTGACTCAGAGCAGAGTTTGCTCTTGAGTATGGATTTGCTCTTAAAGAGAAAACAGACACTCAGCTATAACTTTGAGAAATAAAGTAATAGTTTTAAAATAAAGTTACTGTATAGTACACTGAGCTTCAATTCATCTTGCATGTATCTGACCTCAGTCTCTCACCCCACTCTCTGTCTTTAAACAGCACTGTAAACATGGTGTGTGCATCACGAAGGAGCATGACTTGGGGCCGGTGGATGGAGAGTGGGGCGTGTGGAGTCCCTTCGGTTCCTGCTCACGTACATGTGGAGGGGGTATCAAGATCGCCACCCGGGACTGCAACAGACCTGTGTAAGCACTGCAGATTGTTGGTTTCTCCTTGACCAGTGTAGAGATTAATACTTTTTTGATGCTTCAACCAACTGATGGTTATGGAAATATTAATGAATGACTTCTCATAGTATAAACCATGAGAAGTCATTCAGTAATATTTCCATAAGCATCAGGTTGGGCTTTTTATGGATTTTATTTCCACTATCACCATTTTTGCCCATTCAAACAATTCAAACAATAATTAATTTGCCATAAAATACAATAGCCGACAATTGAATGAAAAACATATTAAAGGTGAAGTAACTTAAAAGTTTTTCTAAACCTGTACTATTCATATAATTTCATAAATACCGTACAAAAACTTTGATTTGCTCCTTATTCCTTTGTTTTCTACAATATAATGGTCTTCTGTTTACATTTTTTCCAGCCTGGAAAAACAAATCAGATAGGGACAGTTAGGACTTCTTCATAAGATCGAATTTGATAATCAAATGATTGCTTATGATTTTATTCATTTTAATTCTTTTTATAACGTGTGTTTGGCATTATTCAGACCTAGGAATGGGGGACAGTACTGTGTGGGGCGCAGGATGAAGTTTCGCTCCTGCAACTCTGAGCCATGTTCTAAACAGAGAAGAGATTTCAGAGAGGAGCAATGCGCTGCTTTCGATGGCCGCCATTTTAACATCAACGGTCTACCTCCAAATGTGCGCTGGGTGCCCAAGTATAGCGGAAGTAAGACCTTTATTTTGTTACCGTTTTCCAGTAGCAGTAATTCGATATTTTCTCACATGGTCCATTTTTCCTAGCTAGCTGTTCCCGTTTATTGTGCTAATTGGATACAGATTTAATGGCATGCTCTTCAATAGATGCAGTTCCACAATTCTCAGGAAGCTTTTGACTTTTCAAGGAGCACAGGAAGTTGAGGGGTGGTGTTTATTTATTTAAAAAAAACTGCAATTAGTTGAGCTTGTTTTAGAAAAAAAACAATAAAGAAGAACTTTACTAATGCTAAGTTTTCCAAGTACTAAAGGACAAACTTGTCCTGGAAATGCGTGTCTCATCTCACCTTTTTTTTCTTTTATTTTGCATAATTTTGGAAATTAAAACTAGTTTTGGTTCCAGTTCTTATTCAAGAGAGATTCCTAAATCTCAAGAGGAAATGCACCAAATGTCTAGATCAAAATAATGAAAGTTTATGAATTAAGTAGAACATCAGGTTATATCAGTCTATCAATAGAAAGAAAAGATTTATAATCATGGTGTGTTGATTTCTGAGAATAACGCAGTGGCTGTCTTTTGTTCTCAATCTGATGTTCCTGTATTTTGTCTGATTTTATTTATCTGTGTGAAGTTTTAATGAAGGACCGCTGCAAGCTCTTCTGCAGAGTGGCAGGAAACACAGCCTACTATCAGCTCAAGGATCGAGTCATCGACGGCACGCCGTGTGGTCCCGATACCAACGACATCTGTGTGCAAGGCCTGTGCAGGGTGAGTGTGTTTTTGCGATGCAGCCTCACTCCTTCTTGAGAAGTGTGACAGATTTTCCAGTGGCGCTTAGTACTAACCATATTTACTTTTATACGCCATTAATCAATCTCCATTCTTATTGTTTGTTGAATATAGTGTTACAATGCATGTTGCCTGAGTTTATGTCTCTAGAGTTCCATCACTGACCGTAATTCATTATGCTTTGGACCTGAGTTCTCTTCCATATTTGCACTGTGTCTCTGCAGCAAGCAGGTTGTGACCATATTTTAAACTCCAAGGCCAGGAGAGATAAATGTGGAGTGTGTGGGGGAGACAACTCATCCTGTAAGACAGTGGCAGGGACATTAAATACAGTGCACTACGGTAGGTTTCATTACTGTGTAAAAAAAAAAGTTCAGATTGGTTCTGATCCATTCTGTCATATACAGTTCATTTAATTCATTACAGTTCACTCAGTCACTTACCCTCTCAGTCATTCACTTACTCATTCACTCACTTAGTCATTCACTTCTTCACTCAGTAAATCACTCACTCACTTGCTCTCTCACTCATTCTCTCACCCATTCACTCACTCATTAAATCACTCACTCATTAAATCACACACTCACTTACCCTCTCACTCAATCACTCACTCATTCGCTCACTCATTAAAACACTCACTCACATATGCTTTCAGTCATTCACTCACTCATTTATTCATTCATTTGCTCACTCATTCACTCACTTACTCATTAAATCGCTCACTCACTTACGCTCTCAGTCTTTCACTCACTCATTCAGTCATTCACTTGCTCACTCATTCCCCCACTCATTCACTCACTTATTCATTAAACCACTTACTCACTCAGTCATTAAATCACTCACTCACTTACCCTCTCACTCATTCTCTCACTCAATCACGCACTCATTCTCTCACTCATTCACTCACTGAATCATTCACTTATTCACTCACTCAGTCACTCACTTGTTCACTCACTCAGTCACTCACTCTTTTTTTACTCATGCACTCTCTTACTCCTTCACACTCACTCAATGTCATTCACTCACTTTCATTCACGCACTCACTCACTGTCCCTCAATCACTCACTCACTCACTCACTCTTTGTCTCACTCACTGAGTCTCTGCTCACTCACTCACTCATTCACTCTTTTTTCAATCACTCACTCTCTTACTCATTCACACAGTCTCTATATTCAGTCATTCATTCTCTCAAGCACTCACTCAATCATTCACTCACTCTTTCCTGCAGTTAATCACTCTCTTACTCACTCATTCACTCTCACTCGCTCTCTCTTTTACTCACTCACTCGTTCTTTCTTTCACTCACTCACTCACTCACTCACTCACTCGCTCACTCACTTACTCTTTCACTCACTCCCTCACTCCCTCACTCTCACAGTCATTCACTCACTCACTCTCAGTCATTCACTCACTCTCTGTCAATCACTTACTCAGTCAGTTACTCACATATCAGACATGTTATTTAGTTATTTAGTCCCTTATCTCTTTTATAGGTTACAACTTTGTTGTTCGAATCCCCAGCGGTGCTACAAACATAGACGTGCGACAGCACAGCTACTCAGAAAAACCAGAAGATGATAACTACCTCGGTGAGTCGAGCTCACTTGTGTTTAGCCAATCACAGCCTTGTTGAAGTTCCCAGAAAAGGCTCATGGGGTTGGAAAAGATATTATAATTGGCACGCATGCAGTCTCTAGGCTAATAAACGTCTTTACATGGAAACCCGGTGGATTTCCTTTGTAATTGTCATGCGTGGATGTCACCAAACGATACAGTTCTCTTCCTCAAAGGGTACAATGAGATATTCTTTATCACCCCTACTCCAAATAGAAGGACATCTGAAGGAAACTGTAGCTTCCTCCACACGTCTGACTCAGTACTTGGATAGCACAGGACATAGAGACTTCCAGGTTCAGAGGAAGAAAGGAGACAAGCAGTCGAGCGCCTGGAACAAAATTAGACTACTACAATGTACCGTAGATGATCTTAACTGCATGTGTATAAGTTTTCTTAAAGGGATACTACACCAAAAATGATATAAGGTGAATCATTGAAAGAAAAGCAAGTGGAGATGATTTTGCATCATTTTGCATTTGCTTTAAAATTAGCCTTGGGCATGATGACATTTTAAAGAAGTCGGAAAAGTATATATAGTAGTATATATATAGTAGTTGGTAAATGTGATTGTGTAATATCTAATTAGAAAGGTCTTGATAATTGTAAACAAATATTTTTGTTGCACAAAACATATTTTCCAGACATTAAATTGCAGATCTAGCACATAATGTAGCGAATTCTCAAAGTTTTCTGGCTTTAGAGCAAATGACGTGACAAGCTGAAGTCTAAATAGACCTACATGTGTAGAGTTAATAGATCTTAGCTTCCCAAATATGAACCCACTATAAAGGTTCTCCACTATTAATGCCACAGATCATACAAAATAGTACACTCTCAGGAGTTTCTTAAGGTTCTTTGGTTGCTTCAGTTTCAAAAGGGATCTAACTTGGAGCTCTGTTCGATAAAGAAACCATGTACTGTATAGAACCGTCAAGGGTTCCCCAAGAGGGCCAACCAAAGAACCTTCGATTGGTCTAGAGTACAGAGATCTTGAGTGGAACACTATTTTTATAATTTTGTTAGGGTTTATTTGTTTGTTGTTCTATACAGTCTTGAAAAGAAATTTTAAATCTAGGACCTAAGTGGTTTCCTTCTTATGAAGAACCCCCTAACTATCCAAAGAACCTAAAGGAACTCTTTTTTTTTCTAAAAGTATACTTATTTGTTTTGTCTGTGGCATTAATAGTGGTTAAAATCTACCCTCTCAGACAAAAGGGTTCCCCCAGGGTTCTTTGGATGGAACCTGTTTTAAAAGGGGAAACCCCCACGAAGAACCTTAAGGAACTCTTTTTTCCACTAAAAATGTACCTTTTTGTTATGTCTCTTGCACTGATAGTGATGACCTTTGGATGGTCAATGGTTCTGGTTTCTTAAGGAGTTCTTAAGGAGTGCTTTTGGGTGCTAGATGGAACTTCTTGGTAATATAAACTGAAAAAGAAACTCAAAAACCTTTGATCGGTAAACTAGAGTAAATGAAGCTACCGTGAACTACAAGCACATTATTCCAGGAAACAAATAAAAAGTCATTTTCCATCTGCTACATTATTACTTCCATAAACCATAATTACTAATAGTTTGTAGGAAAAATCCTTTTCCCATCTGCCACATGATTACTAACTTTCCAACAAGAAACACGAAAAAGAAATATTCCAGAAATAATGAGCTTGAAAAAAAAAAAAGTCGAGAAGTATTTTTGCATCCATTTTCCAACTATTTTTAATGTTGAAAACAATCCTGATTCTTGCTCTCACTAGTGCTGTGGTTAGAACAGGGTCCAGTGTTATTGTGTAAGTGGACTAGTGAATGATTGTCTCTTTTTACAGAAAAGAAAATTCCTCATGGTCAGTGCGACAGTGCAGCTTGTCACACCTCTCGTGTCACACGAGAGCTTCCATGAGTCAGCCGAGTGTGCTTGATCAGAGAGAGCTTTAATTTTGAGGAAGTCGGCTTCCAGCCAGCTGTGTAGTGCACAAATCGTGTGCTGAGCACATGCTCGCACTTTTAATGGGCCGGAACTTTCTGTGAGCCTCGGGAGAAAAAAAAAGATCCTGTCCTCAGCTTGTAGCATGAGTAGGTCACTGTGCCCTGGAGATGATAACGATGTCCGTGTCTGTATGTGTGTGCGTGTGTGTGTGAGAGAGTGTGTGTGTGTGTGATTTGCGGGTTGCGGAAAAGCTCTGGGATCTGTGATGTGTGAAATGGTGAGGAAAGTAATGCAGGAAATAAGCGACATAATCGCATTAGTGGATGTGAATGTGTGCATTAAAGGAACAGCCGGCTCCTCTGAGGAATGCAGAACTACTTTAGCCCAATTAGCTTCATTGTACTTCACCGTACTGTTGAGAAAACGTGCACGTTTTCTGCTCAACATTTCGCCAAAATGTGTAGTGAGATGATTTATGTATGTATGTAGCTAAGTGATGCAGCAAGACTTTTTTGAACATATGTCTAGGTGAGGCGTAAAACACTTGGAGGCGTGCTGGTATAGGAAAATAATCTATGACGGTTAGGTGTGACAAAGAGAAATAGTTACCACTTCCAACTTTTCCAATAACAGCACATCTTGAAGTGTTTTATTCCTTTTATACCACAGCAGTTTGCCAACACTATCATTTCTTTTTATCAGGCTTTTTATCCATTTATGGTTACATTTAATGGTGTGTTTTTTCTCTCTCTGAAGGTTAATAAGACAAATAAAAAAAATTGCAGCATGTTTTTTTTTTTTTTTTTGCAAAAACCCCTCCATCCTGAAGTCATTTCTGGGGCCAAAAACATTCAGCTTTGCTGGTTGTCACAGAGCATGGAAACTGGAGACTCCTTCCATAAATGCTAAATAAACTAAAGTCGCTGTGTATGTTTTTACTTTAGAAACAATAACATATTAGAATGAGTGCATTAATATAAACCTGTGATTTGTCTTGCAAAAAAGGCATAGAAGCATCTACACCTTTACTCTCGTCATGATTCTATAAGCATACACGTTGAAAATCTCACGTGCTCCTCCCCTTTTCTTAGTAAACTGATGTCTCATGTGCTGTATTTGCATATTGGAACACGATTGGCTCTTATACCTTATGACACAATAACTCGTTCTTGACACATGTTCATTACTATCAAAACTTTGATGAAAATCTCCTGCAGTAACTATTTTTGTGCTCTGACATTCAACTGTTCAACTTTATGAAGTGTCAAATTTCTGAAGAAACGTCCTGGATAAATAAAAAATATAGACTAATAAAAGTGAAATAACGGAATACTTTATTAGACTCACACCTTAAAAGTTTTCCAGATGAGTATTAAACTGGCCAAATCGTAATCTGTGTCTCTTTGATTTGACATTTCTTTTTTTTTTCCTTTCTTCCCCAGCCGTGGCCAACAGTCGTGGAGAATATTTACTCAACGGAGATTTTGTGGTCAGCATGTTTAAAAGGGAAGTCAAAGTGGGGAGAGCCATCCTAGAGTACAGCGGCTCCGATCACATCGTCGAGAGACTCAACTGCACTGACCGCATCGAGGAGGAGATCGTCATCCAGGTATGCGCTGAGCCGGTTCCACCATTTTGCTATTCTAATTCTAATTATAGACGGTGAGTTTTTCAAGTTTTCAACGTGAAGGTTTTGAGTGGTTTCTGAAGTGATCGTTTCTATTTCACCTTTTGTTTTGACACCGCTGAATTGCAAAGTAGCTATATATTAATATTAGAAGGTATTAGGTCTGGGAAAGGCTGATAATTCTATACAGAATAAAACACTTGGGCTGAGCTGTAATAGTAAAATAATCAACAACGAGGTGGTGTGATATGGGGTTACTGTTAACACCCTGAAGTTAATTATTTTTGTAAAACATCACACCTTGAAGTGTTTTATCCCTCTGATACCACAGCAGTTTGCCAACAATTACAATTTTCTATTTATTTAAGAAAGTGAAACAGCACACTTTTTATCCGTTAATAGTTACATTTAATGTTATAGCTATAAACCATTATTGCCTTGCCAGCCTCTCTTTTTTTGTTTCTTGGGAAAAAAATACAGCTTGTCATGTTACCATAAAGCATAAATTCCTCTGTCCTAAAGATTTTCCAGTGACGGTAAAGTTTAAACTTTAAACTCTGACTGTTACAATGCTGTTAAATAAATATCAACAATTTATGTGTGCTGTCCATCATACAAGTCCCTGTGTAACTTGTGAGTATAGAAATAATAAAACTAGTTGATAAGACTTTTCTGGAAGTATTGTGAGTATTCTCAGTACTACATTGTATTTTTATTGTGATATTAAATTGTACTCCTGTATCGTAATGTGTTTGTCTTATCGCACTCTCTTACTTTTCTCACAGGTTCTGTCTGTAGGTAACCTGTTCAATCCAGACGTCAGGTATTCCTATAACATTCCCATTGAAGACACGACTCAGCAGTTTATCTGGGACGCATACGGCCCGTGGCAGGAGTGTAGCCGTCTGTGCCAAGGTGAGGAATTTTTCTAATGTACTTTGTTTCTAAAAAAAACATTCTCTTTACATTATTATCTATAACTGGCTGAATCATTTGCTGCTGTGCTACTGTTTTGCTTAGGTTTGTGAGAACTAAGATAAACTTAGCAATACTAAATTTGCAGTTTGGAATAGAGAGAGAGAGATAAGTTTGTTTATATCAGGATTCTCCAGCATTTCTGCCATTACAGTCTTTTCTGGGTCTCCTGTGGGGAAAGTTTTTTTGGTCAGGTCAGTGAGGTCGTTGAAAACAGTAAGGCACTGAAATTACACACACAGTCCAAACATGCTGGAAATCTAAAGGTCCAGAATATACTGATATTGCAAATCTGTCATGTAGGAGCTGATCTATGGATACCCTGAAAAGAAATATTCACTTTTCTTTTGCAAGAAGAAAGAAACTGGCTTGGAAGATTCAGAGATTGGCACAGCACTGTTGAAAATCAACAAAAATTCAATTTCTGTAACGGCACTGCAAGGGCAATCACAGATTTATATTAATATGGTGACGTTTTCATTAAGACGATGTTTATTTAGCATCGTTGGAAGGAGTCTCCAGTGTCAGCCCTTTTTCAACGATAAAGCTGTAACTTTTCATTTTCCAACACAGGAAAGTCTTCAAGACAGAGGAGTTGAAGCTTTTTTTCCATGGATGAAATGACTTTTAAAGATTGTGTATATACTACTGTATATGTGTATATCTTAATGTGTATGAAATATCAGAGTGCTTCTGTTTGTTGTTGCATCACTCAGGGGAGCGTAAGAGGAAAATCCTGTGCAATCGTGAGTCGGACCACATGGTGGTTTCGGATCAAAGGTGCCATGGCTCACCTCGACCAACAGCCATCACAGAACCCTGCAACACAGACTGTGATCTCAGGTATTCAGCTAGTTTACCAGGTTCGGTGTTACATAATGGAGCAGCGGTAGCTCAGCGGATAAGGTTCTGTCCTAGTAACTGAAAGTGTGTTGGTTCGAATCCCTGGAGTGGCCACTGTACTCTTTTATTACTGTTTAGATACTTGGAATCTGCTTAACTTTGGGAAGCCATGTGACCAAAATATGTAAACAGGAAGCACTATTGATGGTATTGTGAGTAGTCGAGATTAAAGGGAATGTTAGAGGGTACAGAGCTTTACTTTCGTTGCCACTTCCTTCCCTGTTATAGTTATGAATTGTTAATGGATTCAGTATTTCTTAAGGTCTCATCTAGGATCTTGGCCAATCTTGGCCTAAACCATTGAAACAGACTTCAAACTGTCACATGGATTATTTTATTGTGCTTTTAGATCTACAACTGAATGGAAAGTGTACTTTGATCTTCATTTCCCAGGTGGCACGTGGCCCGTAAGAGTGAGTGCACGGCTACATGTGGACTGGGTTACCGCACGCTGGAAATCTACTGCGCTAAATACAACCGAAATGACGGCAAAACCCAGCGAGTTGATGACCGAAACTGCAGCCACCTGCACAAACCTAACGATAAGGAGGTTTGCCGAGGCGACTGTATCTCCGGCGTGTGGGAGTACTCGCCCTGGTCAGAGGTGAGGATGAAAATCAGTTGATAGCGCACTTCTGCTCATTAGTGATAGTATAAGTATCATATTAAAAATCAGCACATTAAAACATAGGTTTGTTCTATTTGCTTGCTTTGGGCAGTGCTCGAAAAGCTGCGGAGGGGGAACACGCCGTCGGAACGCCATTTGTAAGTCGCCTGACAACGACGAGGGTAAATGCAACACAAGGGACAAACTCGTAGTCCAGCCCTGCAATGAGTTCCAGTGTCCACAGTGGAGGACTGGCGAGTGGTCAGAGGTACAGACTTTAAACCCTGAAGTAATTAACAAACTTTAAACACAGACGAACAGATGATTATCAGATGATGCTCAATACTGGCATCTTCTTAATAACCAATTTAAAACATCACAGATATGATGGTAAAATGCTTTAGGGAAATCTGTGTAGAGTCACTCATCACACTTACTCACCAGTGCATTTTTACACAGTATATTTAGGAGATTGTGGTAACCCAGAAAAGTACGTACTTGCCTCCCTGGTGCCCCCATGGTTGAAAAAATGCAGCGAAAGTGCCCTACGATAGATACAACATAATAAAGTGCCCTCTAGGCTCCCCTCAGAGTGGAGAAAACATGATAAAGTTCCCTAATGACTGCCCTTCAAATGGAAGAATTGCCCTCTAGGGTGCCTTTATATATGAGAAAACATGATGAAGTGCCCTCTGTGGTGCCCCTACATATGAGAAAACATGATCGAGTGCCCTTTAGGAGCTCCTACATGCAAGAAAATGAGATAAACTACCCTATAGGTGCCCCTACATGTGAATGTCCCCAAAATGTGCCCTCTAGGGTGTGTCTGCAGTAGAAAATACGTGAGTTAATGCCCTCCAGCCGGTGTCCACCCTGCATTATACCATGTAAATACATCTTACACAGCAGCGTGTTAAACAATGTGTATTATGTTTATTAATGTGGGAGTTGTAATGTGATTCTGTTTCTGGGTATCCGTATGCATGAATGTTAATTAGATATACATTTTAGGAAAAATCCAAATACACACCCAACCCAATTCATAGATATCACAGTTTTCTTTGTGACGCTAGGACATGAGTTAATGTATCTTAATGTGGTCACTTTATTTTTTCTATATGCATTCATATCACTTGCCTATTATGAATGTAATACAGTACACACACTAATGTGTTCACGTGATTGGGGTGTTTGTGCAGTGCCTGGTGACGTGCGGGAAAGGCTACAAACACCGTCAGACGTGGTGTCAGTTCGGAGACGAGCGGCTGGACGAGCGTTTCTGCACCTCAGCCAAACCGGAGTCGGTGCAGGCGTGTCAGCAGCAGGAATGTGCGTCCTGGCAGTTCGGCTCCTGGGGCCCGGTGAGGACACACACTCACACACACACACGCACACACAGTATCTCTGGTTTGTGTGTGTGTTTGTTATGTGCACGCTGCAAACATAAGCAGTTTATGTCTGTATGCGAAAACCTCGACTAGAGCAACTAGAGCAGGGAATATTTGCTCAATCCTTAAACACACAACCTAAAAAAGGAGTCGACAAATTCCATTCAAGTCCAAGAGTTTGATGGAGACCAGGCTTTTCCATAGCGCAGATTGATCCATCACTTGAAACGTACTTTTGAAGGCGTTAAATGGAGCTGGACGGAAAAATGGTGCCGCTCGGGCCTGACCTCATTTCATCGACTTCAATGAGGCGGAAAAGGAACGAGAGGAAGATAGAGAGAGCTTGTTGCCTTATGTTGCTCCTGGATGGAGGATATAACTGTTGGCTCTTGTCCTTAGCTGACCCTTCTTTGTGTATCTTCTGTTTTTGTATGTGTGTGTGTGTGTGTGTGTGTGTGTGTGTGTGTGTGTGTGGCTTTAGTGCACCACCTCCTGTGGCCCCGGCTATCAGAGAAGAGTGGTGAAGTGTGTCGTCAGCTCGTCCGGCTCGGTCAGGGATGACACTGACTGTAACGCAGCGACACGCCCCACTGACACACAGGTGAGACAATCATTCACTCGAGTATATGTGTGTGTCTGTGTCTGTGTGTGTGTGTGTGTGTGTGTGTGTGTGTGAGAGTCATTCTTGTTTTATACAATATGTATAAAATCTAAATAAAACTGTTAAGTTTTTGTGCTTAAAGGATTTATATTTAAAATACAGAGGGAAAGAGAAGCAGAGAAGCATGAAACACACACACACTCACACACACACGGGTTCATGTTAGTACATGATGGTGTGGATTTAAATCTTTGTTAAAGTGAAAGTGAGACTTGTTTCAGAAACATTTGCAGTGTTAAGTGGCTTATAAAGTTACTGTGTGTGTATGTATGTGTGTGTGTGTGTGTGTGTGAGTGTGTGTGTAAAATTTCACACCTTTCCTCAAGTAAGGCTTTGTCATGAGCCCAGGGTCGTTTCTTTTTTTTTTTTTTTTTTTTAAGAAACCCTAGCCATGTTTCCACATTTCCAGGGCTGATTCCAGGAACTAGTTTAGGTACTTTTTTCTGTGGAACAGGAACTATTGAAGTTAATGTTCTGAGCCTTGCTAAGTGGAGGACAAATCTTCTTACCTTCTTTAATAAATAAAAAATTGTAGTAATTTGCAGATTGTGGTAGAATAAGAGGAATAAAACACTTCTTTCGTGGACATTCCACAACACTGAATGTAACTATAAATGGATAAAAAGTACTTTGATGTACTATGATGTACAATGTACTTTGTTCTTTATTAAATAAAAATAGTAATCGTGGACAAATTTGTGTGGTATAAAAGGAGTAAATCACTTCAGGCCATGATGTTATAGCATTACACTAGCCCATTGTTGATTATTTTCCTGGATAAGCGCACCCCTAAGTCATTTCTTTCTTTCTTGAGCACACTGAGACAAAGACAGTGTAAACTGGACAAACCCTCTGACCCGGTGCCTAATAGCTCATGTTAGAAGTGTAACATTTCTTTCTCCTGAATGTGTGAAAAGTGTGAAAAGCGTGAAAAATGGCTTTTTTTTTACATTGTAAAAATGTGTAATACTTTGAAATGAGACACGAGCACTGGATCTGTGAGAGCTCTGAGAATGGATTTACGTGAGACTCTATTGAATTAGGAGAATAAAAGAAAAGTGTTAAAGCAGGAATAAAAGCAAGAAGTGAAATGATGGACAGTAAAACAGGGTGGCATATATAGAGGAGAGTGAGTAAAGTGGAGAAAGATAGAGAGAGGCAGTGAGGCTCGCTTTTCATTTCTGAATGACTGCGTCAGAGGCAGTGACCCAGAGCAAGTCAGGCTGTGTGATGCTGACCAGTCAGGCGTGAAGACTGGAACACAGCAGCCCACCCTGAACACTGCAGGCCTGTGTGTGTGTGTGTGTGTGTATGTGTGAGAGAGAGAGTCAGTAATGATCTGGTATATATTCATGAAATGAGCATTTGCATTCTCAATTAAATATTAACCTATCATCTAAACTGCAGATTTGTTCACTGCTATCTCGCTTTCTCTCTCTCTCTCTCTTTCTCTCCCTCTCTCTTTCTCCTCAGGACTGTGAAGTCTCTCCATGCCCCGTCACCCATCCTGTTTCTCCAGACACCAAACTTCCTCATCTGGGCCACAAAACCCAGTGGCGCTTTGGATCATGGACTCAGGTACAACATTACAGCCTTCACTTCCTTTACAGAATGCCCTTTATGCTATATTAAGGTAAATGCTATTATAATATTCGAAATAAATATTACAAATAAGGAGTAATACACTTGGGGACGTGGTGTTCGATGAAAATAATCAGCGATGGTGTGGTGTGATGCAGGTGGGCACAAAGCCGAGTTACTGTTACCACCGTGAGGTTGATTATTTTCTTATAACAGCATGTCCTGAAGTGTTTTACTCCTCTTATACCACAGCAGCTTACCAACACGTACAGTATTTACCTGTTAAGAGACAGAACATTATATTTTTTACTACTACTGTTTATAGTTCCATTTAATGTTTTGCAAAACAAATTAGTTCCTGTTATCACTTACGTTATAGCAGCTATAACCAATCGTTCCCCCATCAGCCTCTCTTTTTTCTGTCTTAAACTTAATAAGATTAAAAAAATGCACCTTGTCATGTTACCGAATAATATACTGAATAAATTCCTCTGTCCTGAAACCTTACTGACTGTTACGAAGCATTGACACTGGAGACTCTTTCTGTACATGCAGAATAAACGTCTCCTTTTCAGTGATTACACTTTATTTAATCGCACAAGTCCACCATACAATTCCCTGTGAATGAGCTGAGACTATAGAAATGATAATGTATTAGAATGAGCGCATTAATATAAACCTTAATCAAATACTTCTAACCAATCAGAATCGAGACATCAACAACACTGTGGTATAAAAACGATTTAACACTCAGGTGAAGGTAAACGTCCGTAGCTTTTAGTTACTTTAGCTACCGTGTGCTTACATGTCCAACTTCCAAGGCACTGTACTATATGTGCGAAGGTATTTTTTGTTTGTGTATTTTTGATCTGAATGGTCTTTGTGTTTTTCATTACGCCACAGTGTAGCGCTACCTGCGGGAAGGGAATACGCATGCGCTATGTCAGCTGTCGTGACACTCAGGGCGGCGTGGCGGAGGATTCATGGTGTGCTCATCTCCCCAAACCTCCCGCTACAGACGCGTGCTCCGTGTTGGCCTGCGGTCAGTGGAAGGTGCTGGAATGGACTCAGGTATGACAATGATGTCATCTACTGCTCTTTATCTGCTCTTTCCTTTACACTTGCTAAATTCAGAGTTACTGATACCATGAAATTGATTATTTTCCAGTAACAGTGCGTCCTGAAGTGTTTTATTCCTCTTACACCACAGCAATTTTCCAAGATCATTACGTCATAATTTTTTATCTGTTTGTAGTTACATTTAATGTTGAGGAATGCCTAAAAGCAAATTATTATGTACGTTATAACAACTATACACACTCATTCCGTCACCAGTATATGCAGAGATTATATGGAGCGTCCACCACACACCTTTCTGAGCATTACAGCGTATGTTGTGATTTTTTTTTCTTAAAGCAGACAGAGGTTTGTCTAGGCTGGAAAAAATACAGTACGAGTGATTTGGTATGAAGATATGATTTCAGGGAATTTATGCTGCTGTGTGCAATTCTGTACTTTAGCATCCGACATGAACTCGACATTATCGTTCCTTACAAGTCAGTGTTGTTGGTGAAATCAGTAACACAAGCCTGTATTGCGCAACATTCCTGCATTTGGACTCTGACTCCTTATATCACGTCTCAGTCGACACACTGACAGAAGAGCATCACTTCTACATTAATCACTGATAGGCTGCAATTAGGGCACTTAAACGAGACGAAGGGCGGTAGCAGGAGTGTATATGTGATTGTGGCCTAGGAATGAATGTCTTCCTGGAGCACTACGCTAAGCATCTCTGACATAAATAACACACAGACCCTCCTCTGGCCTCACTGCATGTGTCTGCTTGTGTATGTGTGTGTATGTATGTGTGTCTTTGTGAGAGTAGGAGTATCAGCACGGCTCTCCTGATGGGAAACATCTGTAAACACAGCACACACACACACACACACACACATATACACAGAGAACACAGGCCTACGACCAGCTCATTTCCCCTGTGCCACAAAGCTTTCTAATGATTCAGCATGGCCTCTACGGCCTAAAGAGTGCTGGTGTAAGCAAAATAAACCCCCGTGTTAAATAAGCAAACGTCATGAAACTTAAGTTAATTACGCACATTTTAAAGACCTAATCAGATTTCGCTTCTTGAAGAAACCCCCTGCCCAGATGTATCAATGTGGCAGGAATGGAGCTGTGAAATGCTGAGTATTACACACTGCTTTCTAAGATCTTGGACGAAAATGAATTAAAAAACAATGATTTTTGTCATCACTGATTCTATCCAACATGAATGTATTCACCTGTTACTATGTAAGTAGCTATTTAAGCTATGTAATTGAACTCAAAATAGGGCAGAAGGTGTTGATTAGTTTTCCAGAACATCAGCTCGGGCATAATTCCAGCTGAAAGGTTTACATTAATACACTCGTTTGAATACAGATGAGTTCCACAGAGAGAGTGTACGGCGGACGCTCCATATAATCTGTTAGATTTTATGCTGAGATAACTGTCTCTATACTAATTTGAGGTGTGTGTGTGTGGTTTTTGTGTCCACAGTGCTCTGTTTCCTGCGGTCTGGGTAAAGCTACTCGTCAGGTTCTCTGTGTGAACTTCAGCGATCAGGTTGTGGACATGAGTGAGTGTGACCCGGACGATCGGCCGGTGACAGAGCAGGAGTGCGCCATGCCTCAGTGCCCGTCTCGCCCCAGCGACCACGCCGCCTTCCCTCCTAACCAAGACGCCCGTAAAAAAGCCGCACCCACTGGCAGGGTGGATCGAATCCGAGGGGCGCGTCCACAATCGCAGTGGAGGTTTGGACCGTGGGGAGCGGTGAGTATCACATGGAGGTGGTTCTGCTTAGAGCTTTGATACATGACCAAAAGTCTGATGCATATAAAGCGGAAACCAATTCAGTTAGATTTAGGGATAATGTGATCCAGTTTTAGCGTCTTAATCGCATTAGAGGAAAACGTGTTTGTAGAGCGTTTTTCCTGGACAGTACCAGGTTAGTGTACGCTTTGGATTGGCTCTGTGAATCATCAGCATTTCCTCTTTATAGATAAAGACCATTGTGTTCTGAATGAATCTTGACATTTCGACCTATAAATACGTCCATCGAAGGTATTTATAGAAGCCAAAAATAGCTTCTCCTTGTCTAAGAGGATGCTGCAAGTGCCAAACTTAGAAATGTTATTTTGGGTTTCGGGTCGTGTTTCGCGCACACACACACACACACACACCCACACACCCACACACACGTATATGTGAGCTGGAAGTGTATCATTATAACCTCTTCCTTTCGACCACAAACTGGATGTACATGTGAATAGACCAGGTACATTCAAAAGCGTATGAAAAACATTTTTTTTTTTGTCCACATTTTTTCAGAAGGCTTTTTTCAGAAGGTTCTATTCCACCCTGAAATGCAGTGATGAGATAAAGTGGCTATCCTGGGTATGCAAACAATGTACATGCTGCCTGAACCAGGAAGTTTACAGTATTTATGCAGTTTAAGCTGCTCAAGGTCATGCACACAAGCTAAGATGGATACGTTAAGTGGCAAAAAAGACTTTGGTAATGATTATAAAGTGCAATGAGACACTGAGACATACAGCTGTGAATATGTAGGAATGCACTGTTTATATTACACCCAGCTGTGTTTAATTGTAACACAGTCAACAAAATGGTACCTACAGTACCGATAGGAGTGTACTAACTCCTCAGTGATAGGGTTTTAGCTTTATAGTATTCTTAGACTTCTTGATATTAGCGTGACAGTATGGTTTTGGTACAATTCTGTAGGCTGGTTTGGATGAGTGCATCTGCTAAATACTGTAAAAGTAAATGAATTCACCCTCCATGTAGGATGTGTTATGGTTGGATCACATGACAGTCAGCAGCCTATGAGAGGACATCAGAGTTTTCACATCCACACTAGAGCACAAAAACACATCTTCAGTGTATCAGTGTGGCTCTGTATTAAAATGCCCTGGTGCCTAATCAGAGACATCGCCAGGTTTTGATTATCCGTGCATGAAGACTGTGTGTGTGTCTCACAACGTAAAGCGCTTTTTATAACTGAAAGAGCAAACCTTTGTGATTTGTGATTACCGAGGCTAAGCTTAGGGCTAGATACAGGATTAGAAAATGGAGAATGTAGAAAATTCTTACTACTTGTATACATACAATGTATATGTTCCATAAATATAATCATATGTCTTGAAATGTCGCAAAACAAATATGTGTTTGTGATTGTGTGTGTTGACATTTCTGTCTTGGTCTCCTCAGTGCTCGAGCACGTGTGCCGGAGGATTCCAGAGGCGGGCGGTGGTGTGCCAGGATGAGAACGGTTACACGGCCAACAGCTGTGACGAGAGCATTCGACCTGCAGAACAGCGCACCTGCGAGTCTGGACCGTGTCCACAGTGGGTGTACGGCGAATGGGGCAAGGTACAACACACACACACACACACACACACTGACACACAAACACACACGCACACACTGTATTTGTGCAGTAACATCATAAAATGATTAGTAGGGTCCTTTTGCTGGTATTCAAATTTAAAAGCATTTTTTAACCATCATGCATTTCTGTATACATGTGGCAGCCCGGGAAAACCCATCATATGGGTCAATTTTGACATTTTCTACAATATACAGTTCTGAAAACTGCAGATTTTCCTGACTTTATATATCTTTCCTTTTTGTATGTATTTTACAGTCTGGTGACCTCCAAAAGTAAAAAGGGAGAAAACTGAATTTAAAGATTTCATTCCGACTGTGGCTCAGGAGCATTGTAGACATTTTGACAGCCTGTATCGGATTATAAACTGAATCGATTTCATTTCACTGAATCATTTCACTACGGCATGTAACTATTGAACAACTTGATCAAATGTGGCATTGAGTGAGTGAGAAAATCACACTCAAAGTAGGCAGAAAAAAGGTCAAAACCTGATTTTTCATTATTTGCCAGAATTCAGCACCATCTGACAGGTTTTCCTCGACCACCACACGTTTGAGAGAAAACAGGACATTAAAAGACTTTCTTTCTTTCTTTCACACACACACACACACACACACACACACACACGTGAGCATGAGGTTCCTCAATAGGTGCCATTGTGTAGTTTTTGCGTAAAACACACTTGCGTTTTTGTATGGTTCTAAATAAAGCACTCTGATTGGCTGTGGTGTGACATAACAGCAGAATTAAGAAATGTGTTGAAATTATCCTCCAATAAACACTAATAAAATGGTGGTCTTCCTAGAAGGTCACATGACCAGATTGAGCATTAGGATCTACTGAAGTGTACTAAACCATTATTTCTCTTTCCCTGTGTGTCTGTAGTGTTCGAAGCCCTGTGGTGGGGGAATAAAGACACGCCTCGTGGTTTGTCAGCGGCCGAATGGCGAACGCTTTAGCGATCAGAGCTGCGAGATTCTGGACAAACCGCCTGACCGAGAGCAGTGCAACATGCAGCCGTGCTCTCACTGGAGAGCCGACCCGTGGAGCTCGGTACGCCCGTAATAACACTCCTCCCTCTGTCCGTCCTGTCCTTTACCCGTCCTAACCCCAAACACACGCTGAGCTCTCGCTAAAGTTCTCACTGAGTACAAAAAGGGCCAAAGAGAACGAGGGTGTTATATTTACAGTATGTGTCAGAATCGCTGCTTAGCCCACGATGACTGCTTCTTAAACACATACCAAAGTAGGCCAAGATTGAATTCAGTTTTGTAGCTAGTTGTTTTTAATTTATTATATAAGATTTTGAAAAGTGTATAGCACATTAATCACTCTCTTAAAACATTATGCACATAGTTATGTAGCATATATGCAGTTCTTATTTGTAGGTCTATTTGTTTTTGTATATGAGGACTTTTCATCATGACCTCATCATGAACTCCGTATGCAAAAAAAAGAACCAGGGAATGATGAAAAGGTGTAAACAATTAGCGTTGTAAAGAAGTCATTTGCTGAAAATAATTGCTGGTCATATTCCTGTATTACATCTTTCCTTTTTTGGCTTTCTTTTCCACAATTTTTACAGAATCCTAAAGTGAGGCAGATCGAATACAGCAGTATTTCAGAAATATGTAGTGAATACAGCAGTTCTTTTGGCTCCATTAGTCTTTTTTTAATCCTTTTCTTGGTGTTCACAAATTCTTGCTGTTTCTGGAAATGTTGCTTTTTAGTGTAAAGGCTAGCAATGTTTAGGGGTCCAAGCACCAAAGCCGAAGGAGCCCTAAAGGGATAGGTTTTCTTATTCTTATATTATATTATATTATATTATATTATATTATATTATACATGCCATAGAGGTCTGTGGCAGCACATAGAACAAAGTTTACAATCTTTTTATGAACTGTGGCATGGTCCACAAAGTCTTCTCACCAATTTTCAGGTGTGCACCTTAATAA
The DNA here is from genome assembly GCF_027358585.1 of Pangasianodon hypophthalmus. NCBI lineage: Eukaryota > Metazoa > Chordata > Actinopteri > Siluriformes > Pangasiidae > Pangasianodon > Pangasianodon hypophthalmus. The sequence continues at coordinate 3,812,323 of NC_069729.1, forward strand.
TTAAAATATGAACTAAAATTAACCTTCAGAAAATGATAACATCCATCACACAAATTATAGTTTTTTTTTTTTTTAAATCATTTAACCAAACAAAAGGATCTTCCACACTGCAACAGTCTATCACATAGTGCTTGGACCCCTTAATCACCACTTGCAGCTATATTTTTAATTGTCCTTAAATGCTTTTGTTAAATTGAAATCTGACTCTTTAATTGAAATGTCCTGTTCACACACCATCTGCTTTATTTGTAATACCAAAAACTTTATTTTTAATGTAATTCAGTTTCACCGTTTTGGTAGTAACTATTGTTTACGTGAGATAAAATAGCTATCCAATACTTCTGAATTTTCACTATACATTGAACTTATTCGATTAACTACAGTTTGTGATATTTTCAAACAAATTTCCAGAAACTGCAGTTATTACTGACTAACAGCTAACACCTAATGTAAGAATATAAGGACAATAAATAAAGCACTAATAAGCTGTAATGTTACTAAATAACTGCTGTATTCACTATATATGATTCATCAGTTATGAACTTAATGTCTAACTTGTGACCAAACAGCCGTCTGGTGTAGGTTTACAGTTAAATCTGATTGTATTATATTACATTACACACTGCGAGCATCCATGGCACATTTCACAAGCAGTGATTAATATGAATATACTGATATCTTTATTTCTGTATTATCTTCTGTATTTGATTGTAATTGGTCCGATCGCCATATCTCGACTCTCCGCTCATGACCATACCTCAGTTCGCCATTAAACTATGACTCTCATAATGGTGCTTTCACAAAACAAGGGACACTTCACCCTACTATATATTTTTTCATACTTCTTTTTTTTTCATGTTTTCATATTTATTTTTGTATATTACGAACATTACATTTCATATTAAGCAGATAGGTTTCTGATTATATCTAAAATTCATAGATAGCAGTCACATACTGTATGCTGTATTACATAGTTTATAATAGTTGTATATTTAATAAGTTCAGTGTTTATTGTTTATTTTGACTGTAGCCCATTTTTGTTTTGCGCTTGATTTTTAATAGTCGAAAACAATTTGTTGGTGTGCCAGGAATGCATAAAAGAAAAGGCCGCAGTTCCCCAGAGATTAGTTTTACGTCCCCGTGGATTTATTCTCTTTCTTGGCCAGTGATCAATGTCTACCTCATTATCATTTACACGAGCTCCGCACTCTTTCTCCAGCCTTTTCATAATTCCCTTTAAAGGAACAATTCAAATTTGAGAAAAATTAATTTTGCCTAATTCTTTTACATACTGCAAAAATGCAGTCAATTAGCCAAGCCGTGGTTTGTGTCTAAATTTTGCTTCTTTAGCGTTGCCAGATGTGGTTTACTAGATTTGAGGTACACTGTAATAAATTGCTGTAAATTTTACAGTAATTTACTGGCAATTTGGGTTGCCAGTAAAGTACTGAAAAAATAACCGCAAACAACTGTAAAATATATTTACAATAAAGTACTGTAATACCTTAATGTTGTATAAAATGACACATAACCCAGTACACTTGCTCATTTGGCTGACGCAGGATATAACTGAGTTGCAGGTTACAGGTCTTGCCAAACCATGACAGCTTGGCAGTACTGAGATTTGAACACACAACCTTCTGAGCTGTGACTCCAGCCTTAATCACTGCACCACCACAACTACACTGTGACACCACTGCAACTACACTGTGACACCACTGCAACTACACTGTGACACCACTGCAACTAGCTTGCATTCATTCAACTTCTTCTAGCACTGAGTTAACGCCACTAAAAGATCGCAATGAATCAGTGCAAGCTAGTTGCGCTAGCTCAGTGGTTATGAGTTGCAGATAAGAAGGTCACGTGTTCAAATCCCAACACCACTAAACTGCCTTGATTGGATCCTTGAGCAAGACCCTTCAGCTCAGCTGTATCCTTTATCAACATACTGGATTATGTGTTATTTTATACTATGTATGATGTTACAGTACTTTACTGTAAATATGTTTTACAGTTGTTTACTGTAAATTTTACAATTCTTTATTGGCAACCCAGGTTGAAAATGATTTGTCGCTAAAGATCATTGTTTTTATCCACTAACATCATTTTGCTGGCTGTTACCAAACATTATCATCTTTGATCGAACTGTTCATTTTTATTTTCCCTCAAAAAAATGCTGTATTAAGATAATTACCTCTGGTATTTTCCAATCTTAGACTGCTTATAATGAAAAACTCTTCTTGAAAAAGTTGTACATAATTATTTAGATATTTTATTTAGATATTTTAAGGTTCATTTTAAAACCTTAGAGCGTGAAGCAATATTTGTGCCATTTCTGCCATTTAGGATTAAAGTTTATCAACATTCAGTGGAGCTTCCGTTTTAGTGCTAACAAATAGAAACTTGGATCATCAGTCAAAGTCAATTCTATGACTTCGATATTATCGTATAATATGAGCATGAGATACATTGCTAGATGTCAACTAGATGTCAATCTGGTGTTTTTCCTCATATTGTCAGTTGAAAAATTCAAACTTGATGGCAGTAATACACAATGTTGTGTCAGGTGAAATCTCTGTCTATTTATGTAAGTATTTGTATTTATTTCTGCTGCTCAGTGTATTAAAACTTTTGTCCATATTTAATTTTTATACACAAAGGCTTTACATGGAAATGTTATGTTTTTTTTTCTTTAAAGGTATTTTTATACAACCTATACATAGGTATTAACGTAAAACTGGTGTAGATCATAGCATGTAGAGTCTCCTGTCTATAAAGTGCTGCATTATTTTGTTTTTACAAATCTGTTTATTAAAATACAATGCTGAAGATGTCAATGGATTAAAGCATGCTTGCAGTTCTTGTAGAGATATGTCTATATTGAAAGCTACGCTAGCAGTTAGCGTGATCGTCACTGTAAAAGGTGTGTTCAAGGTCCTAAAAAAGGTTTTAAATTCCCAGGCTCCAATTCTCTGAAGCCTCTATTCATCAAAAATGTTTTTGGATCACTCTTTAAAGTGATTTTGACTCAAGCATGGAGAATCATTTTCAAACTACCCTAATTCCAAGCGGGGGAATTTGTATGGCCATTCTGCTTCCGAATGTGGCACAATGCCGGTGTGGCGCTGACAATCACTCCAACAAACACTGTGCCAGAACAATGCTGGAGGTCAGCGGAGGTCACATGGGGTCAGAGGTGACCTTTGATCCAGAGGGAGGCCCCATCCCGTGCTTTCTCACATGCGTAATCAGCGTGGATGCACTTCTCAGAAAATGCTTTATGCACTCTATGGGAAAAAGATCTCTCAGTCGTCGGTGGCCCCTTCGCTCAGTTTGTCGGCATTTCTATCGGAACACAGCGTGAACTAAAATTTCCCTTGGACTGATGGACTTTTTTTTTTTTTTTACATTTTTGTTAGTTAGAGGTTAATAAACCTCAGAATCTTACCTCAAAATGCTACATTTCTTTGAGTTCACTGGATCCTAAAGATTTGTATGGCCCAGATTGTTTTCCATCCATTGTATACTACTGGATATGCAGCTTACTGAACCGAATCTTAAAGCTATTACTCACCACACTGAGCAGGGCATCGAGGCCAAACGTACATGTGTGCGCTGGTTTATAGATGAGAGGAAGTGTAAGGTACTTTGACCTGGCGTTTAAATAACAGTAATTTGTGCAGGCTAAAATGCCTACAGAGTTCATTTACAAGGCTGAATAATGATCTGACATTTGAAAAACCACGAGGTACTGGCAACCTTCCCTGCAAAATACAACCTTAAAATGTTACACAGGAAAAAACAATAGCTATAACAGGCACCAGATGATGCAGTAAACTCTACTTACGAACAGCGTTTATAATGCTACATAAAAGCTGCATAAGCCCTTCATGACAATTGACATAAATGTGTGACCACAAGTTGTTGTAAAGAATACTTCTGTCCATTTGGGTGTTAAGTAAGACATACCACTTTTTACCGTATTTCTGAGACTTTGGTCGACATAAGGTTGTGTTATGACACTTTTCAGGCTGATGTACATTCGAGCATTATAACAGCTGACTTAGTAACTCTTAGTAAAACAGACATACCATAGTACACTGAACTACAATATTATCTCAACTTGACATATAACAGATTGACAAAAACAGTATGAAAACTGATGTGTGTTGGAATAAATCTTTATAAATGTTTATGTAGCTTCATGTCAGTTATGTCAGGACTTGTGTAGTCGTTTGAAAGCCGCCCTTAATAAAGTGTTACATCTATTATTGGTGTATGTTATGAACACTCTGTCTGTTCTCCGTTTTGATGTTGATATAACACCTTTGTCTTGTGAGATTATGGTTGACATAAGGTTGACACTTTCCATGCATTCAAACATTATAACAACTGACATTGTAACTCAGGTTTATTGGAAAATTGATTTGAAAAAAGTGAAATACCAGAAGTGCACTGAGTACCAAAAATTAGTGTTCCTGACTTTTATACACGGGTAACCCGGGAGAGTGTCATAACACATGACTCATGTGCTATGTCATCTTAACATAAAGATTGAAAATAACTCTTTATGTCAAAAAGTCTTTATGACAGCTGACACTTGTTGAACTAAACATTAATAAATCTTTATGTAGATTTATGTCAGTTTATGTCAATCATCACGCTTTAAACACTACGCTTAAGTAAAATGTTAGCTCTATTATTAGTTTATGAAATGAACAGGCCGTCTTATTAATGGACTTTTGTCCATTGTGATGCTAAGTTGACATACTGTAACACCTGAATCCTTGTGAGATTTTGGTTGACATAAGGTAGTAACACTTGACTTACAGTTATGTCAACTTGACATAAAGATTGAAAAAAAACTATATGAGAGCTGACGCTTGTTGGAATAAACCTTTATAAAGCTTTATGTCAGTTTATATCAGTCATGAAGGGCTTATGAACACCCTTTGAACGCCACCTTTAAGTAAAGTATTATCTCTATTATAAGTGTATGTTATGAATCTGCACTGTACGTCCCAGTTAATGAGTTTACTTTCAAAAACGGTACTAAAATGGTACCTCAGGGAACAACAGAGGTTTTCTTTTTCTTTTTAACATATAAAGTGGTTTTATTCCTTCTTTTAAAAATCTTAAGGTTCTGCATTTTGGTAATACACACCAAAACAGGCATTTGCAGTTGAAGAGCTCTTCAAGATAAGAAACAGAATTCAAATATATTTTTAAAATATAATTTAAAGGGTTTATTAAGTATGAAAAAAAAGGATTTTAAAGTTTGTAAAAGTGAGACTTGTGTCTCTAAAATAACTATGTCTACTGTCTTTAAATATTCCCTGCATTATGAAGCCTCCTCATTTTTTTTATTATTTTTTAAATTGTTTTTTATTTTATTTTAATTTTTAACTAAATTATACAGTTAATTATACATTATACAAGAAAAATTCATAGAAAACAGCAACACCCATGTTATAGTAAATGTTATTGTTCATAATATTGAATGTGACATCATGTATGTGTGAAATGGTGTATAATACTCTCATCAGTAGCTCAGTCTCTCTCACACACACACACACACACACACACTCATTCAGTGTAATGCATATGGACAGCAGGGACAGATCTTATGGTGCTGTTAAACCCTTTGATGCTGTGTATGGTGATGTAAAAAGACTGCCAGGGTTTGTAAAAGATTTATTAGTCATCACGATGAAAGGTACACTGTAATGCCATGTTAACATAAAGATTTCAATGTTACTATTTTAAAATATATATATATACATGTATATATTTATTAATTCAATCTGCATGTACGTGTTTCATTGTAATCAGCTGTGGAAAAATCTGAAAATATATACGACTGCCAAAACCACAAGCCTGCTTCTGTGCCCATTTCAAAACCCCATCAAAGAGCGCATTAAACAAATTCAGAGCTAACATGACGCAGATACCTGAGCGTTCCTCTGCTTGGATCCGCCTCGGTGGAATCCAGGGGCCCCCCGCCATAAATTCGACCTCCATAAATAGGTCAGAGTTCAGCCGGTTCTTGGTCCCGCTGTGCGGCGCATTTGTAGACTTCGTAGACCTGTCGCATTGCATTCATCCACCATCAGAGCGGCGCCTCTGATTAGCTGCTGGATCCGTAGGCTCTATGTGGAGATGTCACAGGAGGCGGGGTTTACTGCCCACCATATTCACTGAACCTGGAGCATTAAAAAAAAGCTTGCGAGGCCACATTTTGTGGTTCACAGACAATATTTTTCATCTAGCAGTAATAATACGAGAAGGTGTCTAGACTTAGCAGTGTAATCTTCAAATTTTCCATTTTCCCTTTTTTTTATTTTTCAATTTTATTCTTTGGAAATATCTTCAAGTTTATACCAGACTTGATTCACATTTAGTGTGACTTTACAACACTAACAGATCTGATACATAATAAAATGCACAATTTCTCAGTTGATTTATTTTGCAAAGAACCTCTTTTCTATGTAACGTCTTCCAAACATCAAATATCACCAAAACTGCTCTACCAAATTCCAACCACCAGCACATTTGACAGGTTCGTCTATAAGCGTGACTAATTGCTTCCCTGCATGGCTTTCCTTCTCTCTTTTTTTTCACCATAGTGCTCCGCCTCCTGTGGGAAGGGCTTCAGACACCGCAACGTGACCTGCGTCAGCCGCTCCGGCCAGCCAATGGCGGAAGAGAACTGCCTGCACCTGCCCCGCCCCCGGAAGGAGAAGTCCTGCAAAGGTGGGAAGTGCCCCAAGTGGACGACAAGCATCTGGGGAGAGGTAAAGTTTCATACACACTCCATCATACAGACATACTGATGAGTCTTATGGCATTTCCAGAATGTTTTTAGTGTGTTTATGTGCAGTGGGATGGTGTGTGTGCTCATGGATTTGAGTGTGTCAGCAGTATCAGTGTTGGATTTAAATGGCATTATAAATAACTCAGGTACCATGTGTCTGGAAATTACATGTGATTATAATATCTTTATATCTTTATTATTAACAGCTGGTTAATTATTCATAAGTCCCTGGTATCCAATAGCAACTCATTATCTCTATAATATTATATTTTGAGACACATAGCATGGAACTGTTCAGTGCTTGAATGTGATTGAACAGAAAGTGTCGATTCATTTTCTATAACAGCAGCTCTGACCTTTATGTTGCATTTATAGAAGGAGTCTCCAGGGTCAGCACTTTGGAACAGTCAGAGGTAAAGCTGTAACTTTTTACATCTTCAGAAAGGAGGGCTTTCCATTTTCTCTACAACATGACAAGCTGTGCTGGGTTTTTTTTGTCTGATTAGCTTCAAGGCAGGAAAAAAGAGGCTGGTGAGGGAACAACTGTATATAGCTACTATAATGTAAGTGATAACAGGAACTGACGTGTTTTGCGGACATTCCACAACATTAAATGGAACTGTAAACTTTTAAAAAGTGTTGCTGGGGTATAAGGGGAATAAGACACTTTGGGAATGTGCATTTATTGGAAAGTGATCAACTTCAGTGTTAGAACAGTAACCCTGGTTTGCGTCATACAACCACCTTGATTATTTTCCTATAACAGCAAACCCTGAAGGGTTTTAATAAGCCAAAATATGCAGCTTTCCAAGACCTTTTCATGGCGAAAAACTTCCAGGTTTACCTCTGACTGTTGAAAGCACTGACACTGGAGACTCCTTACATCGATGATACAGAAGATTACGTAGAGCATCAGCTGTACAAGTCCTTGTGTAAGTTGTAACTATAAAAACGATAATGTATTAAAATTAGTGCATTAATATATACATACTACTGAACTACTGTCAGGGCTGCTGTGATAGAAAATGAATCAATACCTTCTGACCAATCAGAATCAAGCACTATAGTGTAACATTTTCATTTGCACTTCACTTGTGTTTAACATAAGATCAAATTTAGGATCAAATCATTTCATAATAGGAACAGTTTATAAATAAGATCCTTGCTTAAGCCTTCTTCTCTTCTTTCTCCTCTTCTTGTGTCAATGCTGAACATCAGACTGATCCTGAGAGAGACAGAAAGAAAGAAAGAGAGAGGGAGGGAGAAAGAGAGAGAGGGATTGAGAGAGACAGAATGGAAGAGAGAGAGAGAGAGAGAGAGAGAGACAGAAAGAGAGGTGGAGACAGTATCAGGCAAGACAGCACCTTTCCCAATGTACATCTGAACATCTGGTGAGGAGTTATTCTCTTCATCTCTCCCTGAGCATTGGGAACACTCAGGGAGGAGCCAGAAGCACACACATCTGGCGCACACACCTCAGCTGCGTGTGTACGTGTGAGAATTGCAGACAAGCTGTCCATGCGTCGTCTCATGTTATCAGACAGAGAAGCAGAAGAGCAAAGCAGATGGGCTTTAGAAGTCTCACATTGTAAGATGATCAACACGGCAGAGCACATTCCATCTGTTAGCTCGGGTGTACGTCTCCCCAGATGCCGGGGTAGTTAGCGCTTTCAAGGGGGCACGTTGAAAAGATGTGGGATTTTCATGCGTCTCAGGGAGTTTTTACCCTCATGGATTGGGAACTGGTGTGAGACTGGGGAGACTCAGCAAACAGGCAGGAATTGGTGGGAAATTGAAAAAAAAGATTCCCTGATAGGTGGAGAGTCTACTCACAGTCTGCCATTTTGGCCATTTCTATAACACTACCTGCTTTAGATGCTTCTCTATGTGAGGGATTTTTGAAATATTTATGATTTACACAGCCACACTCTTGAGTTCTCAGTTCTGATCATTCACAAGGCTGATTCATTTTAGAGCAGGAACTCTGACAGAAGTTCAGGCTGTAACACAAATCACAGGTTTATATGTATGTCCTAATTCTATTATATTAGCATTTCTATAGTATCAATTGCAGATGTTCCAGATCAAACTGAACTTTTTAAAATTTATAAATGGATAAAATAGTATTACATGGCCTTCTTTAATAAGTAAGAATTGACTAATTGCTGTGGTATAATAGAAATAAAACACTTCAGGATGTGCTGTTGTAGGAAATGAATCAGCTTCACGGTGGTAACAGCAACTTGCTTCATGTCGGGCTGCATCACACCACACCACCGCTGATTATTTTCACACTACAGCACAACCCCAGTTGTTTTATTCCTTATGTAAGTGATGGAAAGAGCAATTATCAACAATATGTTTGAAATATTGACAGACATGTTTTTTTAAATAGGACAAATATGTCCACTCCATGTAAATGTCATGATGGAGTTTTTATTTTGTTAATTTTATTTCAACTAAAATAGAAGAAACATTAGGAAGGCAAATCTAAATATTTCATTAAGTACCCTTAACAACTTCAGGATCTTAAATTCCTTGAAATAAATCTATTCAGTGCACACAATCAAACCTTCACATTTTCAAGTTTACTATTCTTTCTCTCTCACTCTCTATCTCCAAGTCTGTCTCTCTCTCTCTGTACACTCACATGCCAGACTGCAAGCAGATTGTATCCAATTAAAGCATTTTACAAGTTATAGAGCAATGTGTAATGATCCACAGCTTCACAGTGCTGCACCTTTGCCTCATAAATCCTCGCCTCTGAAAGTGTGCACTCATTAGGTAATGGATGTGTGAGATAAGTCGAGAATCAGTGAGACAGAGCGTTCCATTAAAACTCCATGAATTAAACAGTAAACATTTTTACACTGGTATGTAAGGAGCTTTACACACGTACAAGTCTCTGTTCTGCGGTCAGAGTGACATTTTCAGTTACTTCCTACTTCATTAGGATGAGGAGTCATGTGACCAATCAGGGACTGATCAATTACTGAACATTTAAGGCTTTGATCTGTAGGCATATCTGTCTATACATCCATCTGTTCATCTATCTGCACTGTAGTCTATGTCTGTCCTATTCATCCATCCATCCATCATCCATCCATCCATCCATTCATCCATCTATATGAACACCCGACCAACCATATGACTATCTATCTGGACTTTATTTATCTGTCTGAGCTGGACTTTATTTTTTATCTGTCTATTTTATCTATCTATCTATCTATCTGTCTGTCTGTCTGTCTGTCTGTCTGTCTGTCTGTCTCAGCTGGACTCTTCATCCATCATTTATCTGTCCTATTCATCCATCCATACATCCATTCATTTAGATATCTATCTATCTGGGGTCTATTTATCTGTTTGATCCATTCAGCCCCATGTCTATCTATCTATCTATCTATCTATCTATCTATCTATCTATCTATCTATCTATCTGTGTATCCTTCTTCCATCTATCTATTTGTCTGAGCTGGACTCTATTTATCTGTCTGTTCATCCATAGATTTATATATCTGTCTATCTATTTGAGCTGAAGTCTATTTCTATTGTCCTGTCCATCTATCTATCTATCTATCTATCTATCTATCTATCTATCTATCTATCTATCTATCTATCCATCCATCCAGCTGAGCTGGATTCTAGATAAATGGAATCTGATATGTATAACTATATGCCAATCTGTCAATTTATCCATTAATCCATCCACCCAAACATATGTCCATCCATCCACCCATCCATCTGATCAGTCCTATCCATGCATCCATCTAAGCTGTAGTGTATCTTTTCATCCAGCCATCTATCCATCCATTAAACCATTCATAAAACTATATGTCCATCTGTCAATCCATCATCCATCTATCTATACATCTGTCTATCTATCTACGTCCTTTGGCTGCTCCTTACAGAACTTTGATGTTATATTCTCTTGTTCAGTAAAATCTGAACTACCTCCCAACTTCTTCCAAGTACTTTCACATTCCATCGGAGTCTGTACATCAGTGTATGTGTGAGGGAGAACCGAGAACTCCTTCACCCCGTGCTCATGTTCTGGTGTGACCCCAGCTGTAGTCTGGTGCTTATTAATGTGGAGACAGAACACACGCAGGCGTACAAACTCTGCCTGAGCTCGAGCGGGGGAGAGCAGATCTTTCTCCTGAATGCTGTGGGTTTTTTTTCATTTCATTATTACAGCTGTATTTGTTTCATGCTGCAAAATGTATTTTGTTGAATCTACTGCCCTGGAATGACTTTTCACTATTCGTTCATCAACTTCTAAGGTTATGCAAGTGACATTTACATATTCAGCTATTTATTAATACTTTTATAAAATATTAGTGGCTTGCACCCTTTATAAATATCAACATAACCTCAATGACTGCACTGTACTAAATTAACAGCTGTATTAATTAACAGTAATAAATAGTTTAGCAGAGCCAAAGCTATAATGACCCATGTTTTTAATAAATCTTATTTAATAACTCAATACTTGAGGGATAAAACACTTGGGGTGTGCTGTTATAGGAAAATAATCAACTATGGACTGGTGTTATGTGGGTTGATGCGAAGCAAAGTTACTCTTACCATGCCAAAGTTGATTATTTTCCTATAACTGCATGTCCTGAAATGTTTTATTCCTCCTAAACCACAGCAATTTACCAACAACTATGATTTTCTATTTATTAAAGAATGACAAGTCTTATTTTGTATCCCATTATAGTTACATTTAATGTTGCGGAATGTCTGTGAAACTTCCTGACACTGGAGACTCCTTTCCGAAAATGTTAAACATCTCCTTACAGAAGACTTCACCATATCAATGAATATTGGTTTTTCTTTGTTAACTAAGAACACGTTTTTTAAATGTTTTCAGTATTAGTTTTAAATTAGACGGAGTATTCGGCATACGTGAATGAGTCGTTACTATAGAAACAATGACATTAATATAATATGAAGTTGCGCTACTGTCAGAGATGCTGTTATTGAAACGAGTCAACACCATCTGACCAATCAGAATCGAGAATTCGAATATATACACAAAACTAATAATGAAACTCTTATGTAGACACTTTTAAACTGGAGGAATCCAATTTTTTTTACGAGATACATCGAGCCTTTTTATTGTGAGTTCTCTAATGAATCCTAAACAAATGGCTCTAGCTAGTGTTCTCTAAACATAAAATAATTTCTCACATCATCTTATGGATTATTGCTCTAGTCAGAGAAACGATGCCTAAATACAGAGAAATAGCAGAGATATGAGAACACACAGCTGTGTCATTTTCAATATTACTGCTGTAATGCTACAGAAATATCAATAATTTGTTCATTATGCATTTTCCATGATATTATTAAAGCTGTGGTGAAGAAATGAGCAAGAAAAATGTAGTTTTAAAAATCAATCAGGAATTACTGAAGCAGCTGCAGGATTAGCTGTAATTTTCAACAGCAATCATATTTATAATTCAAAAAGCGCAGTCACTTTTGTGCAGAGTACAAGTTAGCATCTTATAAGCTGATTGCTGGAAAGGCTAGCTCACGTTTGCTTTGTTGTTGTTGTTGTTCTTCGTAACTATGTTAACATCATGCGAACAAATATCTGTTAGATGACTGATACTATTAGTGAAGAAATTATGTGATTCCTAGCACTGATAACAACCTGTTAATCTGAAAAAACCTTGATATCAATATAAGAACATGTTTTTTTTTTAAAGATTATTATTTTAAATGAAAATGCAGACAGCTCTGAGATGATAAAGGATGATCACTGTGTAGTCCTGTCAATTTTTTAAAAGCATTTTATTCATTCCATAGTGTCTCTATGTAATGGTCACATTTAGAAGAGAATAGAAGTACAATATTTTAGAGGTTGTGATTTACAAAACCCTGTCTCTTGCATTTTAAAATTTACTTTCATTTAACGCTACGCACTAATTTTGTCATAATGACTATTCATATAGCACTCTGTCTTTTTAGATTTTCAGAACAGTAGCAATAAAGGTGCTAGTAACTTACCCTGTCTGAGTCCGGAGAGTTCGGCCTCCTGTAGTATGGCAGTGCAGCAGAGAAAGGGTTTCACAAGAGAGAGAGAGAGCGAGAGAGAGAGAGAGAGAGAGAGAGAGAATTCTCTGGACGGAGGGAACAGGAGATTGTGCTCTGATGAAAATCATATGCCTTTGTGGTTTTCCCACAAATGGAAGTGCTCTAGTCTAAAAGGGAGGCCGTGAGCACTCAGTAAATAAATAGCTCTGATTTAATCACTGATGAATAAGAAACAACTCCAGCTTTCCATGGAAAAAAAAGATGACTGATTATAGGTGTAATATGAATGCTGTTCAATTCTTGATTCTGATTGGTCAAAAGCTGTTGATTAATTATCTATATATTAGCATTCCCGAGTTACAGCTTACACGGGGACTGGTATGGCGAAAGCACGAGGTAATCTATGACTACTAATAAACAGATGAAAATGTAACAAAGAAAAACCTATCATCATTGATATGGTGACATTTTCTGTAAGGAGATGTTTAGTTAACACTTATGGAAGGAGTCTCCAGTGTCAGAGATTTATAACATTCAGTAAGTTTTCCGCCATAGCAAAGTCTTCGAGACAGTTTTTTTTTTTTTTTTGTGGTTGTTTTACTAACTTTAAGAGAAGAATAAAAAGAGGCTGGTGAGGGAGCTGCTATAACGTGAAGGATAACGGGAACTATCTTTTTTTGTGGATGAAATGTATTGAAGTAACGCTAATTATTATCTCAGCTGGACAGATTCTGCGTATAACATGCAGAATTCCTTGGAGCGAAGAAATTGATGATCAGACGCTTTCAGATCTAGGTCAACTAGCAGTGTGAAATCAGAGCACACAGAAGAAAAGTCTAATTAGTGGAGAGCAGCATTGCTTTGGGAAACATGTCTCCTGCTGGCCCGGCACCGAGGATGAGGAGCAGCTGGAGTTCATTAGAGCAGAAAAAAGCTTTTTTACTTACAACATGTGATTCCTAGCTGCAGGTACTTTTCCCACGGACCTCTCAGCACTAAATAAACATTAAACGGCACCTTTTTTTTATCATGAAGATTTTCACGATTTTTATATATAACATAGATAACTGAGTAAAAATACACTCTGTGAAAAAAAGTCTCTACTCTGAAAGCGTGTACTGGTTAAAACATCGTTTTACTTCACAGATCTGTGAGACATTACAAGTGTTGTAGTTTCTTTTGTCATATTTTCTGTGCTGTAGTTCCTAGTCTTCAGTTTTCCTAGTTCTGACTGATCATTTAGGAATCTTGTCTTGCATTTTTCGCAGAGATCTGTGGCTTAACAGGATTTCAAAAATAATTATGATTGCAAATCCCTTCCTAGCTTCACAGTTTAACAGTAACAAAGATGTTTTTTTTAATTTTGTGTTATTTTGTTTGGATTATAAACCAACACTCTGAAAAGGTTTTGTACTTATTTGATCTTCAATTATTAAGACGGAAGTTAGTTGTACTATAAACAGCCGTCTCGCAGTTTTGGCCAATGATGTGTTTTGTTATTCAGTCCCTATACCAGTCCGAAGTCTGAGATTTGTTCGTATCATCACCTGTCTGTGCTAAAAAAATGATATGGAACACCACACATCTATTTGAAGTGAGGGCATTTTATCTGCTATCTACCCTCTTATGCATACATGAGCTCACAGATGCCTGTGATTGGCTAGTGTCAATGTGTAAGTATGCCCCTCCCACCCAGAGAGCATGGATGCCTGTGGCATCATCGGGATTCAAACTCTCGATCTCCTGGCGATTGGGTGAACGCTTCCGTTGCGCCACTCGGGAGAACAAAAATAGTAATGGTCTAGTATAAGAGAAATTAAACACTGCTGTTATATGCAGTGCTGTTATAGGAGAATAATCAGAGTTGTAACAGTAGCTCAGGCTACATAACCCCACCTTGTCATTGATTATTTTCCTATAACAACGTGGCCCATCATGTTTAATTCCTTGGATTATCCGATGGACTTTCCTCAGCTTATGAACTGACCCTTGCTATTGAGATTCTTGTATTAACCCAAATAACGCATTTCTGATGAAATCTCTGAATGGGGTCCTTAATCAAATAAGATAAGATATCTTATTTGATTGATGAAATCATAATTTGCAAGATCTTCAAGAGTTTATATAAGTATCTGCAGACATACAGTGTGTCTGAGTTCGTTGATTTAGAGTGTGATGATAGCCTCGCCGGTGTACTGATTCCCGTCTCGATGTACTGGAGGTGATGAGAAGTTGGAGAAAGAGCAGATGTTGTGTTTGTGTTCGTCATACCTGAAGTGTTTTACGGTGTGTGTGACGCGTGAGAGTGGGCATCGTCCCACAAAACACAGCCAGAATAATCAGCCCAGCTCCAGGGCATAAATCACACACACACACACACACACACACACACACACACAAAGTACAAAAGCATCACTGAGTGTGTAATGTCACTTCTTGTTGTTTGTTTCATCTTTCTACGTGCATACCTTACACACACTTAAGCTTTTAGATGGATGGCTACTAACTGGTCACGATTTACACCCTATTTTGCTTCATTGAAGTGTATTTTGCTTCATTCTCGGGTGTAATTGTACAAGACAAGTTGACATGTGTTTATGTTCTCTATTCAGAGATGACCTTTTACCATAAATGTCCTTTGCAATGTTCAGCTCTCAAAAGGTCACAATATGCAAATTAGCCTTATAACCAGTCACTATATTATAATTTTTTTTGTTAAGTGTTATCATCTAGACATTTGCTAATGGTTAATTATGAGTCGTATCCCTTGTCGTTACAGTGTAGTGTGACGTGTGGTTCTGGCCAGAGGAGTCGCTCTGTGGTGTGTGTGAATCACAGCGGGGACGAGATCCACCACTCACACTGTTCAGTACAGAAGAGACCAAACCACAGCGAGCCGTGTAACACTCAACCCTGCGAGTTCGTCTGGATCACAGGGGAGTGGACGGAGGTGAGAGGAGAAAAAAAAAACAGGCACTTAACTCTCATGTTCTTGGAATCCACTGATTTCATATAAGCCAAATTCAACAAAATTGATCATATCAGATGGAGGTCATGTTATAGTGTCCTGTAGTGAAGCCACTTCAAATCCAACTTAAGTCCAAAGTTCATAACCTGCTACTCAACTCCGATAACGGAGAAGGACAGTCTCAGGATATACCGTAGCATCTACAGTGGATATAAAAATCTACACACCCCTGATAAAAAGGCAGGTTCTGCTGATGTAAATAAAAGAAACTAGGTTAAACCATGTCAGAAACTTTTTCACCTTTATTGTGAAACTGCAACCTATAAATTGAAGTGAAAAACAATAAGAATCATTTAAGGGGAAAAAATTAAAAATATAAACTGTATGATAACCTGGTTGCATAAGTGTGCACACCCCTAAACTAATACTTCATTGAAGCACCTTGAGATTTTATCATGGCATTCAACCTTTTTGGATAAGAGTCAGTCAGTTTGGCACATCTTGATTTAGCAATATTCTGCCGTTCTTCCTCGTAAAAGCATTCTAACTCTGTCAGATCGGCTGGGCATCTCCTGTGCACAGCCCTCATCAGGTCACCCATCAGATTTTTCGATTGGATTTTAACAGGGGTGTGTAGACTTTAAACATACCAGAGCCTGCAAACTTCAGTAAGTTGCATAAGCTCAAGTCCAAATCAAGTCATTTTTTGTTTAGATTTATTTTATTTTTTTTCACTTTATAGTGTTAGGTCAAAATAACTGGCATTTAATGAATTATATAAATATAATTTTAATTTTTAATTTTTTTTTAATTTCATGATCATGGGTTATGTGTCAGCCACTGTGTGTGCGAGTAATCGTAAATGGCACAAATAAAAAAAAATGACAGGAAATGGCAAAACACTTAGTCAAGAAAGTATATAAGCTATTAAGCTGCAGGAGAGTGTAATTAGTAAAGCAGTGAACTTGAAGTGGGTGTGGCTGGAAGTTGGGGATTCTGGGAATTTGAGTTCCTCTTTTTGGCCTGTAGAGGCTTACGAAATTTCCCTTTAAGCCACACAATATATTATTTGTTAATCATAATCACAATATTGCCCTTTGCCGTATGAGATATGATCCAAAGTTAAGCTTGGATTTGGATTACTGCGTAATTTCAGTTTGATCTTTATACTTAATTTCTTTTAATGCAGACCTACCTGTGATACTGCTAGTTAGCTCACCTGGTACTCAGTCTGTGCTAGACTTCATTATGAGCCGTTTCCCTTGCTGTTACAGTGTAGTGTGACGTGTGGTTCTGGCCAGAGGAGTCGCGCTGTGGTGTGTGTGAATCACAGCGGGGACGAGATCCACCACTCTCACTGTTCAGTACAGAAGAGACCAAACCACAGCGAGCCGTGTAACACTCAACCCTGCGAGTTCGTCTGGATCACAGGGAACTGGGAGGAGGTAAAAAAAAAAAAGAAGTCATTATAGTTACCTATGCTTTCCTGAAGGTTTCATCAAATCCATGTATGATCAGGTGAACACTGAGGCACATAACCTCAAATTCTTCCATCTGTAAGTGCTGTCCAGTCTCTCAGTAACCCTTATCTAATCACAAAGTAACCCTTACATGACAGTAACCCTTATCCAATCACAAAGTAACCCTCGTTTGACACAGTAACCCTTATCCAATCACAAAGTAACCCTTACATGACACAGTAACCCTTATCCAATCACAAAGTAACCCTTACATGACACAGTAACCCATATCCAATCACAAAGTAACCCTTGTCCAATCACAAAGTAACCCTTACATGACACAATAACCCTTATCCAATCACAAAGTAACCCTCGTATGACACAGTAACCCTTATCCAATCACAAAGTAACCCTCGTTTGACACAGTAACCCTTATCCAATCACAAAGTAACCCTTACATGACACAGTAACCCTTATCCAATCACAAAGTAACCCTCGTATGACACAGTAACCCTTATCCAATCACAAAGTAACCCTCTTTTGACACAGTAACCCTTATCCAATCACAAAGTAACCCTTACATGACACAGTAACCCATATCCAATCACAAAGTAACCCTTGTCCAATCACAAAGTAACCCTTACATGACACAATAACCCTTATCCAATCACAAAGTAACCCTCGTATGACACAATAACCCTTATCCAATCACAAAGTAACCCTTGTCCAATCACAAAGTAACCCTTACATGACACAATAACCCTTATCCAATCACAAAGTAACCCTTGTCCAATCACAACGTAACCCTTACAAGACACAGTAACCCTTATCCAATCACAAAGTAACCCTTACATGACACAATAACCCTTATCCAATCACAAAGTAACCCTTGTCCAATCACAAAGTAACCCTTACATGACACAATAACCCTTATCCAATCACAAAGTAACCCTTACATGACACAATAACCCTTATCCAATCACAAAGTAACCCTTACATGACACAGTAACCCATATCCAATCACAGAGTAACCCTTGCATGATAAAAAATAGCCAGTGAGGGAGTAGTGTAGCTATTAAAGTGTAGCACTGATGTTGTTTTTTTTTTTCTTGTTTGTGTGTTTTCTCTCCGTTTTCCTCCTCAGTGCTCTGTCACCTGTGGTCAGGGCTACCAGAGGAGGCGGGTCTCCTGCAGCGAAGTGCATTCTGGGAATGAGAATTATGAATACAGCCACCAGGGGTCATCTAGCTGCCCGGGGACACCTCCTGAGAGCTACCAAGCGTGCAGACTACCTCCGTGCCCTTCAAGCCATGTGTACAGCTGGAGAGTGGGCATCTGGGGACCCGTGAGTGTTTTTACCTCTTAATACCCAGTTATGGATAATCAGATCAACTCCTACACAGGTGATGCATATCACTGAAGAAAAAAATATTTCATTTCAATTTTTTTTCAATGCCTTATTTATTCTTTCAGATGGTAACACGTGTACATTCCCAAACCACAGTGTTAAAAGTTTTCTTTTATTAAATTCTATGTTGTGTGTTATTTTCCCTTACGCTTTATTTCAGTTAGAACTTTTAGATCCTACTGTATCTCATATGACTAGTTTACAGTTTCATGTTATTTACAGACTGTCTTGTGTGTGTGTGCGTGTGTGTGTGTGTGTGTGTGTGTGTGTGTGTGTGTGTGTGTGTGCAGTGTTCATTTAGCTGTGCTGATGGCTGGATGGAGCGCATGGTGCAGTGTTATTCAGAAGAAGGGGAGCTCAGTGATGAGTGTGACTCCAGCTCGAAGCCAGAGAGTAGGAGGTCCTGCACTAACCCAGACTGTGAGTGTAAAACACACACACACACACACACACACACACTGTATATATTTATTTGTTTTATTTCGGGTTTTTTTTGCTAGGTCATGACTGGCTCAAATTGCAGTCTGTATTATAAACCATATTGAATCAATTAAAAAAAATACTCTGTAAGTACAATACTGCCCAAGCATCCATCTCTCTCTCTCTCTCTCTCTCTCAGGTGAATTGCCGTTTAGTTGCAGGGATGTGCAGATGCAGAATGGTGTTGTATCTGATGGAGAGCAGCTTCTCAGTGTACAGGGCAAAGCACGTAATGTGAGACTCGTTCACCACACACTCGCTTCACACTCATCCAGTTACTCTACATCCCACTTCATTCATCCTCTTTCTCTGTCTCTCTCTCTCTCTATTTTACACTCTCTCTTTATCTTTAGATCTACTGTTCAGAGATGCACACAGACAGTCCGAAAGAGTACATCACTCTCATGACCGGAGAGGGCGAAAATTTCTCTGAGGTTTTTGCATACAGGTAAAAATAGGATCTTTGAATTTCTAAGAAATAGAGAAGAGAAAGAAGAGAAGGTGTTTAATAAAACATGTCATTTAAATCCACTGAAATACAGCGCATAAAGGAGAAACATTTGTATTTTCTGTTGGCTGCTATGGGGTGTTGATGTGTTGACAACATGGCAAAGCCTTGAACTGATCAGTAAAACTGTAGTTCACTGTGTTTCTTGTTAATTTGTTGTCCAGGCTGATGGATCCCACGCAGTGTCCATCAAATCTGATCCGCAGAGAGGACTGCCAGTGCCGGAGAGACTACACAGCTGCAGGCCTGTCCACTTTCAGCCGGGTCCGTCTGGACTTGAGCAAGATGACCATCATCAGTGAGTAAATCACTCCTTCACACACATGCTGCAGTAGAGTAAACAATGGTTCAGCAAAAGAAATCTAAATTACACTCATGCGTCAAATGTAATCAATCGGAAAAGACATGTTTGGTGTCCTTAATTTGGCACTGAAGAAAAATGAAAGCTAAAATGTATCAGTTTTCGGTAAATGTCTGATACAACACAGCGTTCGGTTCTTCAGTGATGTCACTGCGACTTACTGATGTGCTTTAGGATACAGTGTGACTTACTGTAATCTAAAACACAAGCAAAAATTCAGTGAATGCTACAGGAATAAAACACGACAGGGTGTGCTGTTATAGGGAAATAATCAGTGACGAAGTTGACCACAGCACACAGCAATTAGCCAGCAGTTATACTGTTTATTAATTAAAGAATGACACATCATACTTTTTATCTGTTTGTAGTTACATTTAATATTGTAGAACATCTGAGAATTAGTTGGTTCCTGTTATCACTTGCATTAAAGCAGCTATAAACAGTTGTGGAAGGAGTCTCCAGTGTCAGTAACTCCCCTTCGCGCATTGGGCCGCATCACACTACTCTGTTATTGATTATTTTATTATAGCACAACCTCGAAGTGTTTTATTCCTAACTTATCAGCATACACAGTCCAGTCCTGTTGTTCAATATTAGCATTATTAATGCAATCCTATAGCACTGGATTTTGTAGGTTGTGAAGGTTCATTTCTCTCACCATGTGAGCTCGAGTATAAGTGCAGCATTATTCTCCAACAGCTGTATCTGCTTTCGTTCAACACTGACAGATCGTACACACACAGCTGATCTGGAAAGCCACGCACCACAGTCCACATCTGGAGGAAAGAGCACGTCTGAACTTCTCTACCCTACAAAAAATGTGAAACCTTTCGCTGTGCCTCGTTCCACAGACTGGCTAGATGACTTTTCTCTCTTGGCAGGAGTTTTAAAGCAGAAATATGACAGATGCCTATTGAATTCAGTGTAATGGACTCAAGTAATAGCTTTGCCATCAACAGAACATTAACATGCTGGACCATTTAGAACGAGTATTTCAGTGTCTGCAGCTCACATGACATCGGCTTACGTCTTATAAGCAATGGGGCTAATCCAAAACATCTCCCTGAGGGAGCGCCATGGCGGAAGTTCCTTTTCGCACGTGCGTCATAGTCACGAAGTTAAGAGGTGAAATAGATCTTAGTGGACCCCCTCGTCACTCTCCAAGCGATCGGATGGCCGAGAGAGGGACGTGCTGCGAAAGCAAAACATATGGCTCGTGTTCCACGAAAGGAACAGGAAATAACAGAGATTATAGAAAGGCTGAGTTGAGTGGCAGTGTCGCTGGCCACGGACATAGCTGCTATTTTATAGACAAACACATGCTATAGGAAATACTAAGCATGCCAAATCTTAAGTCCTCACCTTGATTTACTTATACTGGAAATTTCATAATAGCCTGGAAGAATATAAACTTAATAGACAATATAGAATATAGAAGGTTAGTTTAAAATAGGCAGTGTTAAAGTTCTGTGCTAAAAACCAGAAGCGTTAGTATCATGGTAGTATCATGGTGTTTTGCACACAACCATGATGGTAGTACCATGGTCTTTTGAGCATAAACGTGATGATAGAACCATAGCCTTTTGCACACAATCATGATGGTGTTACTCTTGGACACTATGTTTTTTTGGACACAACCATGGTGGTAGTTTGGTAACTACCATGATAGTTTTACCATATGGTAGAACCTTGGCCTTTTGGACATAACCATGATGTTAATACCAAGCTAGAACCATGGTCTTTTAGACACAGCCATGATGGTAGTACCAAGACCTTTTGAACACTACCATGATGGTAGCAGCATGTTTTTTTTTTGGACAATACCATGGTAGAATCATGGTTGTGGACAATATCATGATAGGTTTACTATGGCAGAACCATGATTTTATAGACAGTACTATGATTATAGAAGATAGAAGATTTTGGACACTACCATGATGGTAGCTCTAAAAGTTTTTGGGCGCTACAGTGATGGTAAGATGATGGTACAAGCACATTTTTGTAGATACTACCATGATGGTATAGCCATGATTTTTGGAAATCTAAGTTTGTCTAAATCTAAATTTATTCTAACTTCAAATGATATAAACAGAAGAGCTCTTTCTTGTTACCAAAAAAAATCTAATCAGGAGACTAGTAGGAGAGTTTTAGGAGAATAATAAAAACCTGAAGCTAAAAAGAGCCTAGTGTGTGAGTGTACATATTCCCACCATGTGACCTATTTAGGTCAGAGAATGCTAACCTGGCATCTGGAGAGGTTAATGACACTAATCTTCGCCTCAGCAGAGGACTTGTTTGGAAAGTGGGGTCATGAGTGAATCCAGAATAAACATTGTGGTTAATTACAGCTCTGTCTAATGTCAATGACCTGGCAGACGCAGTGCCCAAAGAATAGCATTAAAAAAATGTAGCCTGGCCTGCTGCGCTAACCTTTGCCTGCACTTGCCTAGGATTCATTTAGGTCCAAGCATGAAGGGGTTAATGGTTTCAAGATCGTAGTTTGCGCTTGCTAAAAGCTCAAGATTACAAGGCAAGGACTTAATTGGTTCAAATTGCCCTCGTATTATGTTTCACTTATATATCACTTATCCTTATTCTGCCATAGATGTCAACTTCTGAGAGGAAACTTGGTCAGATTTGGGACTGTTTACAATCCAAGAGCTCAAAAATAACTGTAGTACAAACTTAACTAAGTGTTATAAATACAGCATATACAGCAACTAAGCCACACACACTGTCTAATTCTAATAGGGTAAATTCTTCCTGTTTCTGTTTCCTTTTTTTTAGCCACAGACTGGAAGTATTCGCATACTCGAGAAGGTCATAAGGTTCCTTTCGCCACTGCGGGAGACTGCTACAGCGCCGCCCGCTGCCCACAGGTGGGAACGACTTCTCTGGATAATTAGGCATCCTGGGAATGTAATAGAAAGTCTTGATCAAGGCTTTGTTGGCATGCAGTGAATAAAACACATGTGGGTGGCATTGACTGGTACAGAAATAGACCAGAAATAGAGATGATTAAAGAAGCTGGTAGGAAACAAGAAATGTATAGATTTTAAGAGGAATGTGTGTGTGCATGTGCGTTTTTGCAGGTCCTGCCTGATCAAATTTAAACCCAGCGAGCTGTTTGACATCTGGCACTCATTTCTCAACTCTTCACTCTTTCATCCATCCTATATTTTGATATTCGTGTTCTTTCTAGCTCTCTACCACACTCACTCTCTTCTTCTCCTCTTGATCATGTTCCTATGTCTCTCAGCTCCCCAGATGAGAGAAAACATTCTGAAACAGACTTTCTTTTATCCTCTTTTCCTTTACCCGAGTCACTGGAGACGAAGCGTAGCTCGACTTGTCACTGCGTCCCATTCAAACAGTACAAATGTATTACAGTGAATTAAAATTCTTTTAGTTTTTTCAAGCAATCAGTGGTATAACCTATTCATTTATTTATTTATTCATTTATGTATTAATTCTTATTCATTTATAGAGGACACTACCAGGGCTGCTTCTAGCAGTCACTAAGGAAAAGGGTCTGTAAGAATGTAGGATACATATAACAAAAATGGAGTCATTTGTTGGTTGGTTGTATAAGTATTTATCCCCCTCAATCCTCCACCCCTGGTCAATATTTGGTAGAACCACCTTTGGCTGCGATTACAGCTAGGATATATCTCAGTTAGCTTTGCACATCTGGATCCTGATGTTTTTGCCCATTCTTCTTGGTAAAATTACTCAAAATCTGTCAGATTGATTGGAGACCACTGGTGAACAGCAATTTTCAAGTCATCAATTTGCCCTCACAGGTTGACTACTTGGGTCTTTTATGAATGTCTTTTATATTTCATAATACCATTGCTATGAAAAATATTCAGTAATGACTTAATATTTCTATAGGAGAGATGCCTCTAACATAGATCCTGTTTGAGGATCCACTTGCTGAGTGTATTTCTGTTCTGGATCTTCAGGGCCGATTCAGCCTCAACCTCTCAGGAACAGGCTTCCAGGTGGCTGGGAGTACCCAGTGGATTTCCCAAGGGAACTACGCTGTGGCGGACATCCACAAGTCCCAGGTACCTTGTTCATAATGGCGAAAAAGTGCCAAGCAAACATGCTAATGATCCATTAATCTGATCTTTTACCTGCTCTTGTCCTGAATCTAATCATTTGCATATGACCTTCTCTCATTTCCCAAATCCTCACTGTTGAGTCTTCTACTTTCTACTTTCCTATTTTGACATCGCTTCATGCACCTTATCAAGCCCTCCCTTCCCTGAGCACACTTCTTCTCTCCATCCAAACACTCATTGCCTCATTTCCCCCCTCTTCTGAAACCTCAAATGCACAGCCAGGGAGCACTATTGAGCAGTTGCTGCAAGAAGACCTCCATTTCTGTGTTTGTAATTGAAATCAGTCAGGGGCGCCTTTTTTGGCAGGGAGTGAAAAGGTTTGAAATGAAAAGCGCTCCACATGGAGAGGAAAGTGGACAGAAAATCAGTTGTAGTAAGTCAAGAGCTGCAGAGACGCCTGCTGATCGGATCATTATGTCGATAAGAGCCCGCTTTTTTCTCGTGTGATGCTATTTACTGGATTTAATGTCTCGTTATTTGTTCATGTGATACAGCTTTGAGTATAACAAGCAGAGTTACTCTTGCCACCTAAGCGCTTTTCATTATTTCGCTTCGATTACAGAGAGTTCCTGTGTAAGTGTATTAGAAGGTGCGCATTAATAGAAATCATTTGAATTAATACAGGAGCTTCTGACCAGACAGATTTGAGAATTTGAGAAAAGCGCTGTGGGTTAATCTTTAATATTCCGTGTTTAATGTACATTGTAAATGTAGCTTTTGCAAGTACAGCCTGTGACATGCATTTCCTTTGTTGTTTCACAGGATGGCAGTAGAGTGACAGGAATGTGTGGTGGCTACTGTGGCAAATGCACTCCGTCCTCCAGTTCAGGCCTTCTTATCCAAGTTACATGAGCCCCAACCTTCTTACAGGTCCAGACTTATATTCTTCATTCTTGTAACTACATACATTTGGGTGAGAAATGAAAGGAAAAACAAACATTAAGTGTCTGTAGAGGTGAACCCTGTTCATCCAAAATACATTCCCTCAGTTGATGTCTTGATGAAGGTCAAGCTGTCTATCACGTCGCTCCAAAATCCTAATTAGGTTCAACTGAGGTTAGGATGAAGGCCATAGCATTTTTTTATCCTTATCAAACCATTTAAACAGGGCTTGTGCACTGTGGATGGGGGTGGAGTCATCCTGGATGTGACATAGAAATGTCTTATCATAGGATAAAGGTGATCCGTCAGAAGAGCTTTGTATTGATTTGCAAAGCTTTGTATTGACGCTTTCCTCTAAAGGGACAAGCGCACGTAAATCAAACCAGCAAAATAAATAAATGCCCCCACCACCCCCACCCCCACCCACACACACTGCATAACAGAGCCACCAGTTTTTCCTTTAATTTGACACCCGCTTGGATCTTTTGTGATCTGGGAATGTGCAACTATAAGTACAAACCTATAGAACTATAGAATTAAAACGTCTAAGGGTGGAACAAGTGATATCACCCTTGAAAGTAAACCATATGTAAGTGTGTGTAAGCTTTATGAGTCATACTTTTGCTTATGTTGCCACAAATATATACAATCCTGTGGATTTTTTTCCCTCATCATATTTTCATGGCTGATGTTTCTTCAGGATGTTCTCTTCTCCTGGGATTCTTCTCTCGGTGTGGTGCTAAAGACAATAAAGACAATGAAGAATGTCCCTCGTCCATCCCCTGACTTTCTGCTGTCCATGTGTAAATATCAGCTGGTGTATGTAATGTACAGAATGTGTTGAATTATTTATTATAATCCACATTTATTTTTATACAATTATTTAAAATGCTAACAAAGCCATTCGTGAATTGTTGCCTGTACAGTCATAACAAAAGACGTAATGTCCTTCATCGATGTACGTTTTATAGTTTTGTCTAGCATGTCATGCTGAGTTTTGGGTCTTATAATAAGTGTTGCATTTTTTCATAATTGAAAAATGTCCTGAGTCAGGGTAGGTAGGACATTAAAAAACCAGCAGCTAAAAAATAACACTTGGGAAAAGTATTTACATCCTACATTTTCATGTTGGTGTCATACATACGACCTGTGGATGTTTAAGGGGACTTGTTGAGTTCGTGGGTCCTGTAGAAAGGAAGTCAGATTTTCCTAGCTCAGTTTAACCCGGCTTTATGCTGTCGCAGACAAAAATCATAAAAGCGTTGAAAGTGGAGGTCAGCCGATGACAGGAGGGGAGGGGTCAGAACCGGACCATGCTGATTGATGAAGTAACCAGATTGTAGTTTTCTTTAATCACAGGTCTATCGTTAGAGGATCTTCATCATATGAAGAACACATTTTATCATACAGTCAGTTATAGAATTCAGCCAAGATTTTTTTGGGATCATCTCGCAGGATATGTGACATAATATTCTTAAAAGACCACTGAAATCGCACAGTGTAAAACAGGCTTAAGTTAGTGGAGGCAAAATAGAAACTCAGGGTGATTCTAGAGAATGAAGCAGGTAGGGGAAGTGGTCATTGGCTCTGGTAATATAACCTTCATCAGCAGGTGGACAAAGTTTAGCTGGATGTAACATTCCAGACAGCATAGGCAATCAGTGGACAAACAAGGCTCAGAATGTACACAACTAGAGTTTGGCAAGACTTCGCAATGACCGTGTAACGTCCTGGATTCTGAACAGAATAGCAGAATAAAAATGTTGACAGGAATCTGAGAGCAAAATCGGCCATGCAGTCTGGTTGGGAGGGATGGAATTACTCTCTACTGTAAGTCAGAGTGACACTAACCAATCGTGGGTTTCTGTGAGTTCGTGTATGTGGAATAGTGTAGACAGTGAAGGGGAGGGTATATTAAAGGAATACTCCAGTGTGTCTCATCCTGATCTCTACTGACCACATGTGTACTGAATATGTTATTACTACAAACAAAAAATTCATTTCCCAGTACTGAGGAAAAAAAATTCAAGAATATTACAATTAAAATGTTAACCATAAAGGTTCAAGGATAAGACAGAAATGAAAAAAGTCTTCACAAACGTGTTCTTATGGAGTTTTGTCCAACTTTCCAACACTGTGGTAAGCGATTCGTTAAAAAGTAGTTCCGGTTACTTTCCATTTTCTTCGATTCTTTCCTCAGATGAAGTAATCCTAATTCTGGAAGATATACAAATTATACAGATTAGATCTTACTTTTACAAATTAATCTGTCTCAAGAATGAATGGATGTGTTCTAGAAAAATAAGTGAAAAATCTTAAATATTTGACAAAATTATGACTAAGTTTAAAGTAACCAGTTTTTCACATCTTTTCTCAATATGTGTTGAAATTTGTGTTTGTGGTAATCAAGAACTGAACATACACTACAGATACAGTGAATCGAGATTAGGTTGAAAAACACTGCAGTATTTCTTTAATGGAGTTTGATAACAAAATGAAATCTCTTCAGATAGTGTGGAAGTGAGAATGTACAGTATAAAGGAGCCTTCAGCATGTCGTCTAGAGTTTATTAATCGCACTGGGATTTAAAAGCCTGAAGTACCGCTACATGGCAGAAAGATAGCTATCGGGTCTATCGAGAGCTCTGACATGACAAAGGAGAAAAAAAGCAGCTTTGCAGTGAAGATTTTTGAGTCTGATTTTTTTTTTAAAGACAATCCGTGAGAACTTTCTCCTTTGACAAGGAGAGGAAATATAACATTTGGTGCTTATGCTTTGGTGAAATATAACATTAGTTGTTTCAGCTTTATTTCAGGAGATGTTTACTGCAGGTAAAGATGATGCTTACTTTTAGCCATAACCAAAAGTTTTGGGAGTTTGAAAATGAAGCCCACAAGATGGATGACAATTGGTCAATTAATAATTATTAAGTAACTAAAAAAAGCACCAAAACAGATATAGAGAATACAGAAAAATATAGAAAAAAAACAGAAAATATTTGGTGTTTGTTTGTTTGTTTTATTTTTATTTCTGAATACCTCAAAATTCTGCTCATATGTTTTATGTACTTATTTTGTAATTAGAATTTTTTTTTTATGACTCTGCTCACAAAAATAACAAAATTACTATTAATTGTGATCTTTTATTGTTATGTTCTATCATTTTCAGGGTACGTCTCATTTTGCTTTTTCATGTTCATTTTCATTTTGCCTACTGTTTTTTTTTAAATTATAAATCCTTCAACATTACTTTTTTTTAAGTTTTATGGTTTCAGAGTATTTCTCAGGCACGTATTGGTTATTCCACAATGTTAATTTTATGAATTTGTATCCATTTTTAGAGCCACTGGTATTGTCCATATTCTTAGAAAAAAAAAGCCATATGTGTCTTAACCTAACAGACGGTGCTACTTACGTTATAGTTTATTCAATTATTAGATTGTCATTGAGGATCTGGACTCTGAAGTCTTTCCTCATGTTAGGTAAATGTTCTTACTAAAAAAAGGGAGTTCACGTTTCATAGCCAAGTCCAAGCAGTCCATGGTTTGTATAGTTTTATAAAATTATGTCATAATTCAGATTTCATGCACCCGTGTTTGTGTCTGCATTATTATATTTACAGATGTAAATCGATTTTTGTTTGTTTAAAATATATACATCTTGTGTATATACACGTCTTGTGCGTCTGACGATTAAGCCAGATTGATATGGATTTGCAGTGTTACGATTCTTGTACAGATCACGTAAAGGGAATCTTAATGCAATAAAACCACCCTTGATTAAAAATAAAAAAGAAAAGAATCCGGAGTTTTCTTTCTTTACTCCATCTCCATCAAGCAATGTTAACTAAATTCTTCTGTGCGTGAGGCTTTTATTTAAAAAATAATTTAAAAAATAATGTCAATCCATGATCCAGAATCAGATCCATTCCATTTTGAAATGGATTTAATTGGAATTTTATGTCAGGAATCTACACAAAACAACTCTTAATACTGAAGTGGGAGGAAAGGTCTACACATTTTTGCAGAAAGCCACTGGACTGCAGTGCGAAGCTCAGTGTGGAGCGTCTCAGTAAGAGTGGCTGAAGTAAGCAAAGAAAATAAAAAAAAACATCTGCTTATCTCTAATTTAAAAAAGCATGATGGGGTAAATCCAGCTAATTTGCTATATTTAACTAAGTTAGCCTGTTTGCTTTGCTAATGGCAGGTTAGACTAGCGTTGCTTGTGGTAGCTAGCGTAAACGGCTAGGCAGCAATTCAAATTCAAGCTAATGGTAAATATTGGTTATTTACAAAATATTTTATTTCTGATTAATTCATTAGCAAACTATGTAGCATTAGTCATGCATATGAGCAGAGATTGAATGTTTTCGGGCAAAACAGCAGAGTTGCTTTAAAAAACGAACATCATCTTTTAACAGTTATGTATAAATGTTCATTTTCACATGAGAAGAAGACGTGAACTAAATTTCATCAGTTAAAAAGATTTACTTTTCACTCTTTAATACTTAAGTACTTTTAAAAATAGACACTTTTTTACTTAAATTTTAGATTTTTGACTGGATAGATGTTATCTATACTTTCACTTGTATGTAATTGTTTAGTACTTTTACCACTCATAGTTTAATTCGGTTTAATTCATCAACTGTAAAAATCCTTTACTCTTCTTAAAGCATGCCTGTTAGTTTTTCTTTTTACTTTTTAAAAATGTATTTATGTAAAAATTCCATTCAGGCTAATGCCAGCATGTCGATGTGGACACTCAGAGCAAGTGGCCGCTGATCCTTTCTTTATCTAGGCATGAGAATGGGATTGATAGTGCAAGGTACATAATTGTGTATGCATTACATCAGGTACTGAAAGATCGAATAATGGATCAACATTAGCTCACTCCTGCTCCGAGTGAATGGTTTAACTATTCAGAATGCGAAAGCCCTTGAGATCTGAAGTCCACGAGACTGATCAAGCCTTCTTCACTCACCCTCCTAAAGCCTTTTCTTCTCTGATATAATAGCAAGTGCTTGTTGAGGAGCCAGTGCTGCATTACTTAACAAGAAATTTAATTACGAATTCCCCTGATGCTGCAGTAGAGTTAGGAGCACCGTGTAAATGAGTATTATTCATGAACAAACCTGCAAAGTGTGCACTTTTTATATATCATTTTATATACAGTATAATTGCATTATACATTATACCTACAATGTGGAAAATATTATGGAAAAATGTAACAAAAGTATGATCTAAAATTTTATTATATCTTATTTTGATTAGGTTTGAGTCTCTGAGTTTAGATTAAAGTGATGCTCCTTGACCAGAACACCTTCCAAAAAGTTTGTAAGTTGACGTTACACTCAAGAAATGTGCCGTGACCTCACCTTGAACTAGGGTCAGCAAAAACACTCTGGTATTTGTGCAAACAACTGAAAAGACGACAGTTGTAAAGAAGGAGAGTAAAAAAACATCTACTGACTAACTAAAATGACTCGTCAAGCAGAGTCAGAGTAGAGAGTACATTATACATATTAACATATTACAGAAACTTCATGTTTTATGCTTCTACACTGATGGGAGATGATAAGTCATCCATGTGCTGTTATAGGAAAATAATCAATGATGGCGTGGTGTGATGAAGCGGAGTTACTGCAATCATCTGGAAGCACACCCCAAAATGTTTTATTCCTCTTATACCACAGGATTTGCGAAAGATTCCAATCTTAAAGTGCCAAATGAAACGCCAAACTTGTTATCCATTTATTGTTACATTTAATGTTGTGCAACATTCAGGAATCAAGTTCCTGTTATTACTTATGTTATAGTAGCTCTAAACAGTCATTTCCCTCACCACTTTCCCCCTTATTTTTCTCTCTCTCTCTTCATATTAATAAGACAAACCGGAGAAGCCAGAAACTCCTCTGTTCTGCAGACTTTCCAGTGGTGATTGTTAGAAAGGCTAACACTGGAGACTCCTTCCATAAAAGGGTAAATAAATGTCTAACACGTATTTTTAATTATGATTTATTATCAGCCATGGCCCAGGGAACTAGCTGTTGTTACAGAAGAATAAGATGGAACTTGCAGCTGCTGTTACAGAAACTTGGTCAACTTTTTCTGGCCAATCAGAATCGAGAATACAACGGCAGTGTGGAGTAAATAAATAAATAAATAAATAAATAAATTCCTAAAGTTTCCGATGGTGAAAAACACTTTCAATTAGATCTGAAGCTTAATGAGGATCTCTAATGATGTATTTATTTCTGATTGGCTAAGATGAGTTGGGGGGCAGGAATCCGGAAGCGCATCGTTACACATTCACCTCACACACACACGCACACACACACACACGGTGCACGATGGTCATGGTTTCACGCACAAACGCACACACACGCACACACAGAGGGGCGCACAGGGACTCCTCCGAGTGTCCTCTTTCATTCCCAGCTCAAATTCACCTCTCTGGACCTGCCATGTTCAGCAGAAGCTCTAAGAGGAGGAACTCCAGCCGCTCGGTGAGTAAAGTGCACTTTTATTTCGCCGCTGTGCGTCTTTACGCACTAAAGTCTCGCTGCACCGAGCGCAATATTGCGTGCGTAATTGCGTAATGCGTAGTTTGGAGAATCCGCATACCACCGAGCTAAACAGTGTGCCAAAAGTATTGCACCTGAAGTGATGCACTCTCTGGACATACTACTCAGTGTCCTGCTGTAGTAAGCAGTTTGGGACTTATCCTGTGTGTTTCCCTCTCCCGTTCATCCCCCATGCACTCGGACAAACTGTCTTTTTAATTTTTATTTCCTGTGAATGATGTTTAAACTGAATGTCGTATGTCTTTGGCATGTATCAGCCTTGCACTGGCCATTGAGTACATCAATTATTCAGCAGAAGTGCATGAATAATGAGTAACGCACACACGCACTCCCAGGCTTTTGCGGGACACTGAGACTGGGGCAGTGTGGGGATTAGGATGTGGGGATTAGGTTATCATGGGAGGATTAGTGATAAATATCTACTTATTACATGGATAATTTTACCTGAGAGATAGCCTGGTCTCGTTTGGGATGGTGGGGGAGAGATAAAGTGGAATTGAACCACTCTCACATTAAAATAGTACCTTTCCTTGTCACTTGTCATCTTTTGTACCTTTAATGTGCATATTTCATCAGGAAATGTAAATATAGTATACCTTTAAATGATCAAAGATACTAAAGATACTAATAAAGGTTCCAAAGGTACGCTTGAGAGCATTATCCCAGGTACAGTTCAGTGCCCCACTAAGAGCTACATTTTTGTTCCCACTGGTAGATATACAGTAAATGCACAAGTTCAGTAAAAAGTTGAATTACTTTCATAATGTTCCAAAAACACATTAAATTTGTTTGTACTGAAATATTTGTTTTGTGTTGTGTCTGGTGCTAATTTGTTGGTTGGTGTTGCATTTTCATTATTCCCTTCAGAACTTTGGGGTTGTGTGTTGCACAAGAGCAATTGGCATTGTTATTGCTAGTGCAGCTAGTGCAGCAGCTACCAATGAGAAACGCTGGACTCAGAGTCCCAGAATGCAACACAGCTATACGATATGCAGCTAAAGATGATGAGGTTGATGTAGCATAAAAGTTTGAGCAGAGGGTACAGATAAGGAGTTGAGAGAGCTGGATGAACTAAAGCACTAAAGCTCCGCTGCATCGCTCTCTTCAGATAGAAATGAAGCAAGGACTCAATCCCACTGTCACCACGAACAGAAGGTAGTCAGATGGCATTGTGGGTAATGCATTAAACCATTAGTGAAAATAGACCAACATATTGAGAATTTCACTATAAAAGAATTCTTGGATGCTATAGAAGATCACGTATTAATTAAAAAGATTAGTAAACAAGTCATTCAAGGTGGATTTATTTCCTTTAAGGAAAGCATCCCAGTAAAGCGTTTTGCTACTTTTTAGTTCCGAGAGTACATGGATGTACCTGACTTCTCTGAAGGTTTCTCTTCTCTCCCCATTTAGCCTACTGCGCTGGATGATCTGGGACGAGGCCAACCCTGTAATGTGTGTGGGGAGCACTGTCCTGGCTTCATCATGCACAACTGGAGGTAAAACACCACGTCTATACAAACACACACACCTCCTCCTTCAGCAAATGTGTCTTTCCTTATCTCGCCTATCATCCGTGCATCATGTAGAGCAAACAGAGCATCGGATTCACTCTGGAGGTGCTGAGGAGACTCTTACTGCTTGTAAGAAAAACACAGAGTTAGATGTGTGAAAATGCAGTTTATCCATCGTTAGTTAGGATTTCTAAACATCAAAGAGCCACACGCTTTCATACCCCATCTCATATTTCTGTGGTTTTCACGGACCGATGTCCTGCTAAGCTCTGAATCTGTGTCTGGTCTCATATTTGTTCAGCTGAGGGTAAGAACTGAGGGTTAAAATGTGCCTTAGTAGGCCATACTAGTGTTCTTGTAGTGAATAGACTTGGCAGTGCGTGTATTGTGCGAAGCTTAGCCACCCTCCCAAAGATAACTGTTTACACTGAGCCGGCTATTCACGCTATTCTGGAGGTTCGAGCCACATTCCTGCTTGGGCGACTCCAAGGCTTTCGACATTATAATGTAGAATTAGTGGTGTGGAATGGAAAAGAGAGGCTTGACTGGACTGTAACTCAGGGTTAACAAGCAATAATGCGAGCTTTTTTTTTTTTTTTTTGCTAGAATTTCAATATGACATCAATTTTCATGGATTTTGCTGCTGGTTTTTCATCTGACAGAATTTTGGGGCAAAAAACTTCACATAGAGCTCAACTTTGACATGCAAATTAGCATTGTCAACCAACAGCACAACTTGAATTGCCCTCAATAGATCCACAAAAGAAGCCAAACCATGCTGGGAAAAACAAATAAGTACCGCCACTTTTTTTCCTTTAGTCAATCAGGAAGTTGAAATGGATAGTATAACTCTTTCACTTTAATATTTGTTTCTACTGTTTTTTGATTGGCAAGTTAGATAGCTTGCTAGTATCGCTAGGACTCTATCTAGTACCTCTAAGTCAAACAATATAAGTTGTTTGTTAGTGTTAGATTTATCAAGCGAATATTTCTGTATGTTGATTGATCTAAAGCAAATACTTGTATATACAGTATAACTCCTTTAAAGAAGTGCTGCGTTGTTTACTGCTGATGCTGTGAGCAGCCATGTTGATTTGATGTCACTTGCTGAACTCAGAGTTGAGGCGACTGTCCCGAGTTCCTGAGTAGGAATTCCGAGTTGAGAGGGGTGTTTTTTCTCATCAGAGGTTGGAAATTAGGAGTTCCGACCTTTAGTCGAATGCTGCATTAGTCACGTAACAATCCTGATTAGGTGATGGCACCAATGCGCTTGAAATCCTGAAGAAAGAGACATATTACTTTCACTCCGATCAAATTCCGGAAATCATGTTAAAGTCTGGCAAAAATGTTTATTTTTCACATCTTTTAAATGTCTTGCTGCTTACTGGCATATGTGTAGAACTTCGAAGAAAGCTATATATTTCATGCACCTTGCAGTTCTTAAACTGTTCGCTGAGCTACGCGTATTTCCACATTTCTGATTTTGCCCAGAAAGCTAATTTAATTCAGTACACTGTTTATAGAAACTCTTCTTGGCTGTGAAAGCAAATATCGGTTCCTGCACTGCAGTCTTTACCGAGGAAGGTGGGGCCGGTTGCCTGGTTGGTTTTTGAGAGCGGAGAAAGCTCGCCCGTGCTTGCTCCATTGCTGTAAACTATTACAGGGCAACAGTCAGCTCAGGAATGCAGCCCTAATTACCCAACTTTTGCAGCTCTACAATAAAATCAGAGTTTCTTCCCGGCAAAATGACTGCAGACATTTCTTACTGAGCTTCGGAGCCTATTGTTTGTGTGTGTGTGTGTGTGTGTGTGTGTGTGTGAGAGAGAGAGAGAGAGAGACTGACTGCTATGCTCAGTATGGGGTGACTTTATAGCCTTCAGTGCAATAGCATCTCTTAAAGAGCTTTATGAAGGCTGAAATAAAGGCATTCATTATTCTGACAATTTTGTGTGTGTGTGTGTGTGTGTGTGTGTGTGTGTGTGGCTGAGAGACAGTTAGATAAGGTATGTGGCCATGATTTGACCCTAGACAAGGAGAGATTAGGAAAAGCAGACAGGCAGGTGTACACACAGACACACA
This sequence comes from Pangasianodon hypophthalmus, assembly GCF_027358585.1. Taxonomy (NCBI): domain Eukaryota; kingdom Metazoa; phylum Chordata; class Actinopteri; order Siluriformes; family Pangasiidae; genus Pangasianodon; species Pangasianodon hypophthalmus. Next base: position 3,847,551 of record NC_069729.1, read on the forward strand.
CACTTCAGATCCTTTTGAGAGGGCAGTTAGTAAAGCAAACAGAACTAACAGAACTTGCTAGCAGCTGCTGTCAGGTTGAAGGTATTTGTTTCTCCTGGTGCTGTTCTTCACACTTTATCAGGTGTACACTCTTAAAAAAAGGTTCTGTAAGGGTTCATCGGATAATTAAGGGTTCTTAGATTCCACAAAAAGCTTTTACTGGAGGACAACCGAAGAAGAACCGAAGAACTGAAGAAGAGTTCTGAAAGGTAGGTATGAGTTTAGCTCCATCAACACAACATTTCACTGAATCGATTCAGTGCACTGATCTCAGTATGATTCATGATTGCAGTGTGTATCAGCTGCGACTGATTCCTTCCAGTGAAGGAGGTGTGGCCTCTGTCAGTACCAGAGAAGCGGGTGGGTGTAAGTACCTGGGGAAGGAGACAGTAACAGTGAAGGAGGTGTGGTCTCTAGCAGAGCTCTTGTCAAATACAAGGAAGGAGGTGTGACCTGTGTCAGACCTCTGTGAGTACCTGGGGAAAGAGGCGTGGCCTCTGTCAGTCCTCTGACAGTAGCAGGGCAGGAGGTGTGGTCTCTGTCCGTCTTCTGTCAGTACCAGTGAAGGAGGTGTGGCCTCTGTCAGTCGTCTTTGAGTACCAGAGTAGGAGGCGTGGCTTCTGTCAGACCTCTTGTCAGTACCAGGGAAGGAGGTGTGCCCTCTGTACCAGTCAGTCCCAGTGAAGGAGGTGCGGCCTGTGCGTCATTGAGTCCTCGTCAAGGAGGCGTGGCCTTTACATCAGTTCCTGTGAAGGAGGTATGACCTCTGTACCAGTGAGTCCCAGGGAAGGAGGCGTGGCCTCTGTTAGACCTCTGTCAATACCAGTGAAAGGGGCGTGGTCTCTGTGCCTTACTGGAATTAATAAGTAATGAAGGTAATGCACTTGGAACTCACATTCCCATTCTGTACCATTCATCCAAGCTGGAATTCCTTAAATAATACATGATTTTCTAAATATTCACAAGATGCCAGGGATCTGCTGCAGTCAAGACCTGTTTTTATTACCGTCACTGTACGAAGAGACGTCCAGCTGAAAATATCCTGTTATTTCTGTCCTCCTGGGTTCTGTGTAGCTTCTGTTGGCATTGTGTTCAGTAAAATTCTGTACTCACACATTTATAAGATTAGCTCAGGATAAGAAGGGATTTTGTTTGACTTTAATGCGTTCAATTGTGTTTCATTAAATTAGAGGAAATTAGCTCAGCACCGTCAGCTGAGAAAAAAGACCCAGTGTATGAGGAAAATAACTCATGATGAACCCTGAGCACTGTTTTTAACCTTCCTATTTCTAATAAACCTAATTTTATTATATTATTATGTATATGTACAGTATGTGTAATGATCTTTAAAATTTTCTTTTATTTCAGTGTATGTTCAAGTTCATGTACATGTTAAAGCCAGAGATGAGGGCTGAGGGTGGGAAGAGGATCAGGAGATGCCGGTTTTATGTTGTACGACACGTGTTGAATTATTAATTCTCGTCACTCGGGTGATTGATTTTCTTTGTGCTAACGAGGTTCATTACAGCTGCTATTAGCATTGGATTTGTGAGTGTTTGCATACTGATCAGCGCTTGTGCCCCATTTACCTGCTGTGTTTATGTTGATTCAAGATCAGCCGTGCATATGTAAAAAATCCAAACAATATTAGCATGATTTTAAGGGGTATTTCCTTAAGTTGTCTGATGGTATCATGATTTTAATCTGTGATTCTGTGAACTTGTGGAATCCCACAAAGCACCACTACAGGAATAGGACCTAAACAAGCTGGTACAAAACTCTGATCGTTAAAAAAATATTTTCTCAGTGTGTAGCGTGAGCTGTTTCCTTGTTACTCTGGTTCCACGTAGCGTATGTTACAGATGCTAATAACTCTCCTAAGGACCTGGGAAATGCTAGCACTTAACCCGTGTTATACAGAGGGCTACGTTCAGTGCAGCTGGGGAAATCCCATTTATAACACTCGGCATTAACAACGCTAACCATTCGCAGCACTCTTAGCCTGAGCTGTTAACGACCGGAGCAAGGATCAGACAAAGATCTCCCTTGTGCTCTGAGGCCTCATCTGAAACCGTAGACGAAGTGAAAGTGGAAACGAGGTGGGGAAGAAGAGAAAGGGAAGAGGGAAGGAAGGTTACGTGGTTCAAATGTAAAATAAGCGGGATCTTTTAGGATGGATTTTTCAAACATTACTGCATAATGCACATTTACTTTATAGCTATTCACATAGCATATGTTTTAGATAATGAGTCTGCCTACCTAGTGTTTGCTTAGAGAAAAAAAATCAGTATACTGTATGTCACTTTGTTGTACAAGTCACATTATTCAAGACAAAAATAAAGAAGGTTTTATTTTACATGTAGAAAAATAAAAAAAAATTTAAAAACTAGTGTTTTTTTTTTTTTTTTTGAAACAGTAATAATATTGTGCCTTAGTCAAAGTGAGTGAGCTGTTATAGGAAAATAATCAATGACAGGTTGGTGTGAGTTACGGCTACCACTGCAATGTTGATCATTTTCCTGTAACAGCGTGTCCTGAAGAGCTATCTTCCAACATTAACAATGGTTATTTACTAAATAATGGCACGTCATAGTTCATATTCTTGTTAAAGTTATGTTTAATGTTTCTTTTTTTTTCTCTTGAACATAATAAGGTTATATAAAAATAAAATAAAAAAATGCAGGTTGTCATTACAGAAAAGTGTAAACTCTTCTGTCCTGAAAACTTCACTGTGGCACAAATCTTAAAGTTACAGCTTTACCTCTGACTGATCCAAAGCACTGACGCTGGAGACTCCTTCCAAAAATGTTAAATAAACATCTCCTTACTGATAAAATTCACATTATTAATGATTGTTCTCTTAAAGATTTAATGCATGTGTTATAAAAAATAAACAGAAAACAGCATTATGCTAATACAGATGTTTTGACATATTGCACACTAGCACCACCTAGAGGGAGAAAAACATCTCTATGTCTTCTGTATAGAAAAAACATTCTGGGTGAAGTGCATTTTGTTCTGGCATACAAAAAAATCAAATTGTGCGAAGTGTTAACAATTTAGCAATGCTCTGCGTTGTATCAGACTATAGCAACCAACTAGCTAGTTTAACTAGGTATCAAAATGACATTATTTATTATTATGAATAATACAGCTTAAATACGTACTCATACACCAAAAAGGAATGATTTTTGTGATGGAGAGCTGATTGACACATGGTCTTTGGTTTTAAAATTTCATCATATTGTTGCACCCAGAATGGCTGCCTCTCTCAGAGTGGTGTGGTGGCTGTTCTGTAAGGGTGAAGGTCAGAGTTAGGAGCCTGTCTCTGGAGAAGCCTTCACTCCAAGCTTTCTAGAAGCAGCTGTGGATACTGACGTGTCCTCCTGCTAACCCGATCAGATCTGCATAACAGAGGCAGCCTGTTAACCAGCAACTCGGCTGCATCATTCTCTCAGAGCTTTACGGCATATGAATGGAGCGCTCCTTTCACCCAGGCTGAAGGAGGAGACAGACCCTGATGCTCAGTCTCTCTGAAAGATTCAGATCACTCCTTTCACTTTCTCTCACACATGTATACAAGTAGCTGAGCTGCATTACAATCTGTTAGATTAGCATGTCCATGCCAAACAGCGTCAAAGAGATCTAACCACATGCATTTGGGCTGTATGTTAGCGCTACCTCCTGTAGCTTCTTAGCTAAAACAAGTGTCAGGTCACATTGATGCCCTTTGACGCAATGCTCTGAATGGATTCGCCTCTAACCTCACCGATGAATCATGGATCAACCTTTGTGATTTAGTGTCAGTGCTCTAGCAGCATTGTTGACCTCCCATATGTGTGTGTGTGTGTGTGTTTACATGCCTGTGTGTGCATCTGATTGGACCTAATGACCTGTTGTTTGTCGGCCGTGGTAGTCATGGCGACAGTCGGCTTTGTTGTCGAGAACAGGCCGATTAATTCAATTGCAACAAATTGCTCAGGATCGATGTGCGTGCGAGTCGGATGACTCTTCACTCTTTTTAACTCACTCAAGGTGGAAAGAGAAGTGTTCAAATCAGATCGGTTTCACTTCAGCCTTTAGGAGAAAAGCCATAAACTGATCTCAGACCACATGTAAAGAAAAAACATGCTATATTTTACAGGTATTTTGTCTAGCATAGAATCTTTCTAGTTTCATGGACATCTCACAACATTAAATATAACTGTTTGACCCTCTGTCTTTTCCAGTGGATTTGGAGCTGTACTTACATTATATTCTTGAGTCTGTAAATCAGGAGTGGAAACAAGCTCCTGTGACTGGATCACATCCAGGATATAATTAATTAAATAAAACATATTTTACACCTTCAGAGAGCAGATGCTCAGAGGAGTTAATGTGGGTGAAAAAAGTAAGTGTGTGTGTGTTCTCTCTTTCTCTAAAACTCTTGGGCTAATGATTGCAGGAGGTACTCAGTGTGTGTGAGAGCATTTGAGCATATTTGCATACTTCACTTTTTCTACAGTGAAGTGTGTGCGTGCGTGTGTGTGTGTGTGTGTGCATGCTGTCTTTCTCTAAAACTCTTGGGCTAATGATTGCAGGAGGTAATCAATGTGTGTGAGAGCATATGAGCATATTTGCATACTTCACTTTTTCTCCAGTGAAGTGTGTGTATGTGTGTGTGTGTTATTGGTGTCATGTGACTCTCATGGAGGCAATCAGGATTGGGATAAATAGATTTTTATGTCCAGCAACATACTAGCATTTTCTATTTCTGGTATGCAAACAGACATGATGACATGATCACACTCGATTGTTGTTTTTTTGGTGCTTTTTTTTGTGCGCGCACATTAACACAAGCGCTGCATCAACTCTCAGCAACATTCACTCATGACTGCTTGATACAAACGCCTTTTAATACTTTCAGTTTGATGTCCGTTGATTAAGATTTCCCCTCTTAACCTTTTTCTCCACAGTGACTTTCACTGGCTGGATGTTGACGTCTTGCTGCTTCTTATCTGTTTCCGTCTCATTTTGTGTCAATATTGTCTTTCCTCATCTCTTTAGCTGTCTGCCTTTGAGCCAGGCTCTGGTTGTTAAACGCCAGGGTGTCTTGAGAGTGCTTGGCTTTCCTCGCACATCTTTTATGAATTTTCCTTTTGGATCTGCTATGTCAGATTTCTTCCTTAAGAAATCTATCATTAGAAAATCCATCTTAATCAAGGATGATTACAGTGTTATTCATGTTCAGTTGGACACTCTGATTTTTTCCACATCTGGAAAAATACAACATATTCCTGCAAATTTAAATAAAAAACTAATATATATATATATATATATATATATATATATATATATATATATATATATATATATATACATATATACACATAAAACACTACACTGATCTTTTAAAGGCTCATCTACTTTAATTCCCTCCCACGTCGGCTAACCTCTGCCTTAATGACTCCAATCCCCCTTTTGAAATGTCATCTGGAACAAAGGCAGTTTAAAGGGGGGGTGTAACTATTCCAGGGACAAATAGCTTCACTTTTTTTTCGAGTCCCGCTCCATTGTGTGGTGACGTGGTTCCCACCCCTAACCTCCAAATAGCTTAATCCAACCTGACTCAGAGAAAGTCTGGAAACCTTGAAAGGTCACGGGCAGAGAAACGAGTTTTCTAATCACAGACTTCATCCAAGTTTGTCTTGAGAATCGCGAGAATGAAGGCTTTTCTAATGAGCGCACGTTTTTAGCTCCTGCCTGAACTTTATCAGTGTATAAGTAGCCTCAAATCTCGAAGTACGTAATTATACACTTGTGATAGAAAAAAAGAACAGCGTTAAAGCAAATATGTAGTGTTTGACATTATTCCGGGTTGTAAAACCAAGCTGTTCCACCCAGTCCTGCTGTGAGACTGAGCTGGAGGTAGATCTCACGCTGAGACTCAGAAAAGAAATATCGCAATAATTAAAGGTTTACTTTGTATTTTACGCCATTTAATCTTGACCTTTAATCTTGACCTTTCTCATCACAGTCTCATGCATAATTTTAAATAAATAAATAAATAAATATTTTATTTATTTGTTTATGTATTTAAATTTTATGTGAATTTATGTGCTGGATAATATTTAAATTAATTAAAATTACATTTAAAATAATTTAAAAAATTAATGAAAATTGTACATTTTTATATGTAAAAATATCACTTAAAAAATAACTAAATTGTTTATTTTTTTTATTAATACAAATTAAATTAACCCAAAAAAAAAAAAAAAAGATACAACCCTCATTTTAACCACTCGTAAAATTCTTATAACTTTGCTGGTTAATAATTACATTCATTAAAATTAAATTTAAAACAGTTGCAAATCATTACTGAAAATATTTAAACTTTATATATTAAAAAAATTAAGTATGCCTATAAGTATACCTTCATTTATATATGTGGTCTAATTTCTACATTTTACATTTTTATTTACACCTGTGATTTGTCTGTAATTGGAAATTATCTAGCATTCTGCTATCTTATTTTAGCATTTAAATTTTATTTAAAGTTCATTTATTCATTTTATTTAAAGTTGTTTAAAATTTACCAGCATTTTATGACTTGCTTTATTTATTAAACAATTATTATAAATGTATAAAGTATACTTTTCATCATTTGAATAAATCTTTACACCACATTGGCTGTGATGAACGTAATAAAGTTTTAAGCTGATTATAAAATGGTAAAGAGAGCATCACGTATAAAATGGTAAAGAGAGCATCATGGTTCACGTGATCTGTGATGCTTTGAGGAAAATTACACTCCCATCCTCTAACACACTGCCACTATTTGCTGTCACACTTTCGGATGGAATTTCTCTACATGGCTCTGTAAGAGACAGGCTGATGCTATCTGCACTCAGAGCTCACCAGCACACTCGGATGATGTGACACATTACTGATTAGCGCTCAGAGAAGTGTGTGGGAAACCGGCGCGTTCTCTTAAAGCCCCTGAACCCAGAGGTCAAAGGTTGGCCGAGTTTGAGATGACCCCTGAAATGTTAGAAGCGGTTGCAGCTGCTTAACATCCTGATAGGCTTTCTGTCCCGTCGCCTCGATACTGACACACACATGACTCTGTCTGGCCTTCTCATCACACTGAAGTGCATATAGTTGCAGTTTACACGTTTAGATTATTTATAATATTGTGACATAAGGTTGTACACAATCAGAAAAAGAGGTACTAAACTGTACAATTCCTTGATGCTGCAGTGGTTCCCTCAAACATACACCTTTTGTACCTTTAGTGTGTATCATGTAGAGCATTTTTAAAGCTTTACTCTAAAAGGTCTTTTTTTAAAGATACACTATGTCCAAATTTCTTGGAGAACTATACATATTAAAGGTACAGACAATTAAGCTGCCACCCCAGCGACTCACTTTCTGCTACAGTGGATGGTCCTAGA